>NC_090648.1:328804658-329104658 GCF_040937935.1 Hyperolius riggenbachi | reverse complement strand
CAGGCAGCTAGTAGCAGAGTACTACAGTCAGGCACTCGCCTGATCTCCCTGCATTGCAGCATTTACAAGCTTGCAAATGCTGCACCAGTTTAGCCTGCTGCTTTGGTGCCCTTCTTCCTGTGGTGCCCTAGGCCAGGGGTCCCCAACCTTTTCCGGCCCGGGGACCACTTTCTGACCAAATTTCTCTCCGGGGCCTGCCAGGGGGGGGGGGGCCTGGGGGGAGACAGTGTCGTGCGCATCGGGTTACCGGGGGGGGGGCATAGCTAGCATAGTTGCCCCAGTATAGGGAGTTTAGTTGCCCCAGTATGGCTAGTACAGTTACCCCAGTATACCTAGTATAGTGCCCAGTAAAGCTAATATAGTGCCCAGTATAGGTGGGTAGTGCCCTAGTATAGCTAGTATAGTGCCCCAGTATAGCTGATATAGTGCCCCAGTATAGCTAGTGTGCCCCAGTATAGCTAGTATAGTGCCCCAGTATAGCTAGTATAGTGCCCCAATATAGCTAGTATAGTGTCCAGTATAGCTAGTATAGTGCCCAGTATGGCTAGTATAGTGCCCCAGTATAGCTAGTATGCCCCAGTATAGCTAGTATGCCCCAGTATAGCTAGTATAGTGCCCCAATATAGCTAGTATAGTGCCCCAGTATAGCTAGTATGCCCCAGTATAGCTAGTATGCCCCAGTATAGCTAGTATAGTGCCCCAATGTAGCTAGTATAGTGCCCCAGTACAGCCAGTATAGTGCCCAGTATGGCTAGTATAGTGCCCCAGTATAGCTAGTATTGTGCCCCAGTATAGCTAGTATAGTGCCCCAGTATAGCTAGTATAGTGCCCCAGTATAGCTAGTATAGTGCCCCAGTATAGCTAGTATAGTGCCCCAATATAGCTAGTATAGTGCCCCAGTATAGCTAGTATAGTGCCCCAATATAGATAGTATAGTGCCCCAGTACACCCAGTATAGTGCCCCAGTACAGCCAGTATAGTGCCCAAATATAGCTAGCATCGTGCCCAAATATAGCTAGCATTGTGCCCCAGTATAGCTAGCATTGTGCCCCAGTATAGTAGCCCCCGCCCACACCCCTCCTCCCACGGCCGCCGCTGCAGTTACCTTTGCCGGCGGTCTCTTTACATTCCCCTCTCTCTCTCTCGCCGGAGTGTGAGTCACAGCAGCACGCTCTGCGACTGCTGTGATGGAGAGGGAAGAAGCAGGAAAGAGAGAGTAACGGCGCGCCGCTACAGGAAGCCGCTCTGTCTCTCCTGCTTCCTTCCTCTCTATCACAGCAGCCGCAGGGCGCGCTGCTGTGACTCACACGCTGGCAAGAGAGAGAGAAGGGGAATATAAGAGACCAAGCAGCTGCCAAAGGTGACAGCAGCGGCGGCCGCGGAGGGGGACGGGCGGAGGGGGCAGGCAAGAGGACAGTCCCGCGGCCCAACTGAAAACATCCTGCGGACCACCAGTGGGCCGCGGACCACAGGTTAGGGATCCCTGCCCTAGGCCATGGCCTAGGTCACCTTAGCCTAAATCCGGCCCTAGTGAGGCATCTGCTGCTATGGAGAGGGAAGGAAGGACAAGCACATAAGACAGAGCAGCTTTCCATGGGCATAGGGAATGGTGAGCTCTTCATGGGACTCTGGGCGCCTGCTGTACACACGCAGCATGAACAATTCTTGTCTGAGGTGGATTTTATCGGTCACCTCGGTCGAATTTAATTATGTTTTTAAAGATAAAGGCCTCAATTCACTAAGCTTATCTCCTGTCTTTAATAACATTTCTAGAGTGATCACCATGGTGATGAGGCATGTCGTATTCAGGAAACATTTTACCTCAGGCAAACCTAAAGTTAACTCTTCTGTCTTTAAGTTTACTCTTCAATCCTTAAAATAACTCCAGAATTCTAAAGTTAAAGACAGGCTGTTAATTAACTGCATGTGAATATAACTACAGAGGAGGTAACAACTACAGAGGAGGTAACTTAAGGAATGAAGAGATAATATAACTCTCTCACTGTGTGGAGGTAAGTTTTCTCTTACCTTATTATCTCCAGCATGATCTTAGTGAATTGAGGCCTGTGTGTGTACATAGCTTCAGGTGCCAAGTTTCATCAAAATTACAATGCAAATTGAATTCTTACATACACACACACAGCACTTACTTGTCAATCCCATATATCCAGGAAATAGTGACATTCTCCAAAATTACCACAACAAGAAGGGGCAATGTAGCAGAATAATCATCAAACATGGTTACAAAGTAATTTCCAGATCGTTGTACAAAAAGCAATCCTATGCAGAATGCGAGCAGACAGCATCCAACTTGAACAAAATAAAAACACGTAACAGTAAGTATAGTTAAATTGTGGCAGCAATATTAAACAAAAAGTTTGGTACTGTGCTATACTGAATTTATAAATTAACAATATAAGATGCTTACAGTTTATTAACTATAACTATGCAACACACAAGGGAATTAATGGGTATGGCACAACGTTAATCATTCAAATATACATTTATAAATATGAAACAGTGAAATCATAATTCATTCTTAAATTTGTGCTTAAAGGACCACTATCACGAAAAAAGTAGGGAGTCCATCTCCTCAAAGGGGATTCTCAGGGTTTTCTTTGTTTCCAACAGCATTCAACAGCATTTCCTGAACAGCAGTTCACCTAATAGTAAGATACCAACCAGCCTCCCTAATTTTATGCAACTGGTATTGCATAAAAGGAAATAAATATGACAGCCTCCACATCCCTCTTACTTCAGTTACTCTTTAACCAGTCCACTATCCAGGCCACAGGAGTCTGCAACAGACCCAGCAGGGAAAAGGGCCAAGGATTGTCTGGCTATATAACAAGCTTGGATAAAGGGGCCACATATCTACTTTAAGAAAATCCATATGATGGCAGTTAGCAGTACTACATTATGATGGCATTTAGCACTACTCTATTAAAACAGTATAGGTACCACTACAGGTACTACATTATTGATGGGAGTTAGGGAGTAATGTAGCCTTGCAATGATTTTGTAATGGCCCTCTGCCTTTGCCAATTGCTTGTGTGCATAAAGCCAATTGATTCAATAAACTATTTGTTTCTGACTGTCCAAGAGTACACAAGAATTTAAGAAATAAGCCAAGGACTCTATTGTGATTGTATATGGGTCCTAACTCAAATTATATAAAGCATGCCAATAAAATATTGACTTTTTCATTTTTGAACGCTTAGCATTCATTAAGTTTAGGAATATACAGTATTAAAGTGAGACTCCACTTTCACTGACAATTGCTTCACACATCAGTTCACTTTTATTATAACTCATCCTTCCATTACAATTTGCAGCTAGTTATAATTTGGCACACTTCTGAGGCTTAAATTACAATTATTTGCCAGCCTGTAATGTGCACTCTTTGTGCGGAGTACAAACTGCCCAGAGAACTACCATCTTGTTGCATAAAGTAGATGCTCGTTTACTCATTTTCCACACCTAGAATATTAAAGGGGACCATGGTCTTTCCCAGTGGCGTACCTAGGGCATTTGGCACCCGGTGCTGGGTATTAAAAGACACCACCCCCCTAAAAAAATGGGCGTGGTCATGACCAGATGAGGGCTGAGCTAACTGTAATTTAAAGTATTAGCTAGTATAGTTGCCCCAGTATGATAGTTTAGTTGCCCCCAGTATAGCTAGTACAGTCGCCCCCAGTATACCTAGTACAGTTGCCCCCAGTGAAACTAATTGCCCCCAATGAAGTTAGTATAGTTGCCCCCAGTATAGTTGCCCCCAGTATAGCTAGTATAGTTGCCCCCAGTATAGCTAGCTAGTTTGGTTGCCCCCAGTATAGCTAGTATAGATAGTTGCCCCCAGTATAGCTAGTACAGTTGCCCCCAGTATAGTTGCCCCCAGTATAGCTAGTATAGTTGCCCCCAGTATAGCTAGTTTAGTTTCCCTCAGTATAGCTAGTATAGTTTCCCCCAGTATAGCTAGTATAGTTGCCCCAGTATAGCTGGTATAGTTGCCCCAGTAAAGCTAGTATATAGTTGCCCCCAGTATAGCTAGTATAGTTGCCCCCAGAATAGCTAGTATAGTTGCCCCCACTCCCCAGTATAGTTGCCCCAGTAGTATAGTTGCCCCCGGTATGGGGGAAGCTTAGAAGGAGGGGTGGCGGGGAGGGGGCCAGACCCCCCACCTCCCTCACCTGGGTCCCCTCCTTCTTGCGCTTCCCCCCTCCTAATTAGCAGCAGCTTTAGATAAGCGGGCAGGAGCGGACGGAGAGGACTTACCTGCTTCCCGGAGATGGCGCACACATTGTCCTCACGTGATGCTGGTCTCCGACTTCTCTGTCGCTCACTGCGCTTCCGCTAATCAGGAAGCACAGTGGACGGTGGAGAAGGCGGAGAGCAGCGTCACGTGATGATGACGCTGTGCGCCATCGCCTGGAACGCAGAAAGCAGGTGAGTAAGTCCTCCCCGCGTGCCCCTGCCCGCATATCTAAAGCTGCTGCTGATTAGGAGGGGGGAAGCGCCAGAAGGAGGGGACCCAGGTGAGGGAGGTGGGGGGTCCGGCCCCCCTCCCTGCCGCTTTCCCCACCACCCCTCCATTCTGTGTTGCTTCCCCCTCCTGCACAGGCCTCTGTGGGAGGCCTTGATGACACCCCCTGGGGCACCCGACACCCGGAGCGGGGCACCCCTTGCCGCCCCATGGTAGGAACGCCACTGGTCTTTCCTAATTCCTCCCTCCCTGCAGAGTTACGAGTGGTGCTTAATTACAGGGTTAATTCACTCAATTGTTGTTCCCAGCACTGATCTCGGTGGTAACAGCAGCATCATGTGACACGCTGTCAGTATGTGCCAGCATGTCATATGACACCGCTGTGGCCATGGAGATCAGCACTGGAAGTGGCAATTAGGTAAGTAAACCGTGTAATTACCACACTGCTTACAAATCTGCAGTGAGGAAGGGAGGAATGTGGCTTGCGGCCTGTGGCCCAAGGCGCTTAAAGCGAATGTGAAGCAAAAAAAACCCTTATGCTATAATGAATAGTATGTGTAGTACAGATAATTAATAGAACATTAGTAGCAAAGAAAAGTCTTGTGTTTTTATTTTCAGTTCTATAGCATTTTTTTTAATAACATTATATCATTCTGTCATATTTGCAGTTTAGAAACCACACTCTGGGGGACATTTATCAAGAGTGTCAGACAAAATATTAGTAGGTTTTTAGAAATCCATGCAGAACTTAGAAATCATTAGATTCCATGCAGATTCCTTCTAAAACTGTTGTACAATAGGAGGAGCTAGGAAGGTCTCTCAGACAGTGCAGCGTGTGAGGGGAATTGTTGTTGCTGAGGTAACCAACACACCTGCTGTATTGATAGCAGCAGGCTCTGAGGAGGAATTCAGCAGAGGGGAAGAGCACCACACAAGTCATGTCTAGCCTGTACTCTGCAATCATGTCTAGCCTGCAGTTCCACATCTGTAGAACTGCTATGGAGCACTTCTTAATCTGCACCAGTTTAGGGATGGATTTACACTTTTCTTAACTGTAGTGCAGCTCTAGAAATCCACACTAAATTGCCACTATTATCTAGGATTTAAGAAGGTTTTTATTATCATGCATAACTGTTCTCCCAGCTGGTTAGAACAGATTAAGAAGAACAAACTGTCGGTAATGCGTTGATAAATATCCCCCCCCCCCCCCCCCTGTATTTTAAGATATAAAGCAAAGCAGAAATAATGACCCGTTTAACTTTCCTGCAGTAAAACCTTATCTAAGCATTCTCTCACTGTTTCTTAGCTGTTTAAGTGCTTCAGAAGACAGGACTGTGTTTGACCCAGTGGGTCAAATAGCTCAGAGAAGCCCTTTTGCACAGATAACTAAAGTTTTCTAACTCTTCCTGTACTGGAAAACAATATGAGACTATTTTTCTTTGTTACGTATGTTCTATTTCTTAGCTATACTACACAAACAATTCATTATCTCTTAAGTTTATTTTCCCTTCAGGTTTGCTTTAAAGTTTGCCCATGCGGATATGGGCATCTGTATGTTATTTTTTTCAACATATTGCCCCTTTAATTGACAGTAAATTTGAATATTCTTATATCACATTGTTTGGATAGTTTTGCCTTACAAGCACACATTTTACATGTTTACATCAGACTTACCAGTGAGAGGTTCCTTCCGTATTTTAAATGTATCCACAATAGGAGTTGTAATTCCTTCAATAGTTCCAAACATGCTACCGAGACCCAGATTTACCAACATGAGGAAAAACATCACTGACCAAAATGGTGAGGCTGGAAAATGTGTCATAGCTTCGGTGAATGCAATGAAAGCTAAACCGGTTCCTTGGACAGACTGTAGAGAAAAATAAAGTTTTACAGTGGAATGCAATGTTAACAGCAGTCTTATAAGTATAGGGTTATTTATATATGTATAGCAAATGTCAGCAACGTGCCCATTTTAAGCATAATTAGTGATGGTCATGTCTTGGAGAACTCATGGAGAAGCATGTGATCAGTTTGGTCAGGTGATAGATATGCAAGTCTCTGATTTGCTGGTTATGATCATGTACTAAAGCAGGATGTGATCACAGCAAATCAGAGCTTTGCAAATCTGTCAGCTGACCAAACAAATCACATGCTTCTCCATGACATTTAGAAATGCACTGTGATTTCTGCCCTTTAGAGATTAAAACACAACTCTGCGTCAACTATGTCGTTTTTGGTGGGACTTTTGCCATGGACCCCCCCCCCAGCATGCTACAGTCCAGGTGTTAGACCCCTTGAAACAACTTCTCCATCACTTTTGTGGCCAGAAACAGGCCCTACATGTTTTAAAATTTGCCTGCCCATTGAAGTCTATGGTAGTTTGTGCAGTTCGCAAATGTTTGCGGTGAGTTCGCATTCATGAACCAAAAATGTCATGCTCGTGACATCACTAGCAACAAATAGGTTTATACAGATATTCTTTTTGCATTCATTTTTGCCAAAGTATTGTAAAATTTGACTTTCGAGTGAAAATGCCTTTGAAAATAATTTTGTAATATATTTGTGATTTTTCCAGTTTTTTTGAATGATTTTTGTGGTAAAAGGTGACATTTTTCATGTTTCTTTCGGGGTTTTTTTTTGCCTTAAAAGCAGTAATTGTCTGCTTTTTTTGTATCTGCAAAAAATGTGTTTCTTTTGACCATAATGCATAAATACAATGTATTTTCACAAATATATTCTTGAAATCAAACATGGCATTTTCGGTGGCGAAAATTTGCAAGCAACATTGGATTTATGCATAAATTTTTAGTGCATGTTTTCAGACAGCGGTCACCCAAGTGACAGCATACAGCCGGCCAATTCCCTAAGAAGTGTTTCCTGGAGCAGCATGGCTGTAGCTATTCTCCTCCTGCCTGTTCTGCACCCCTGGCACTCAGGGTCCTCATGTGTTCCCCTCCAGTGTACGCACTCACCTATTCCCTCCTCTCTGTGTCCTTCATGTTCACTTGTCCCCCTCCATTCTGTGTCCTCATATATTCCCCAAGTGCCTGCGCTCACCTGTCCCTTCAGCTCCATGCTCTTTGTGATCACCCTCCACTCCATGTACTCCTGTGTTCCCCTCCAGTGTCCATATTCACTCCATGTTCTTTTCAATAACTTATCATAGTTACATAGTTACATAGTTATTTTGGTTGAAAAAAGACAAACGTCCATCGAGTTCAACCAGTACAAAGTACAACTCCAGCCCGTCCCCCACATACCCCTGTTGATCCAGAGGAAGGCGAAAAACCCCCCACAAGGCATGGTCCAATTAGCCCCAAAAGGGAAAAATTCCTTCCTGACTCCAGATGGCAATCAGATAAAATCCCTGGATCAACATCATTAGGCATAACCTAGTAATTGTAGCCATGGATGTCTTTCAACGCAAGGAAAGCATCTAAGCCCCCCTTAAATGCAGGTATAGAGTTTGTTTTAAACGACTTCCTGTGGCAATGCATTCCACATCTTAATCACTCTTACTGTAAAGAACCCTTTCCTAAATAAATGGCTAAAACGTTTTTCCTCCATGCGCAGCTCATGTCCTCCAGTCCTTTGAGAAGGCCTAGGGACAAAAAGCTCATCCGCCAAGCTATTATATTGCCCTCTGATGTATTTATACATGTTAATTAGATCTCCTCTAAGGCGTCTTTTCTCTAGACTAAATAAACCCAGTTTATCTAACCTTTCTTGGTAAGCGAGACCTTCCATCCCACGTATCAATTTTGTAGCTCGTCTCTGCACCTGCTCTAAAACTGCAATATCTTTTTTGTAATGTGGTGCCCAGAACTGAATTCCATATTCCAGATGTGGCCTTACTAGAGAGTTAAACAGGGGCAATATTATGCTAGCATCTCAAGTTTTTATTTCCCTTTTAATGCATCCCAAAATTTTGTTCGCTTTAGCTGCAGCGGCTTGGCATTGAGTATGATTATTTAACTTGTTGTCGATGAGTACTCCTAAGTCCTTCTCCAAGTTTGATGTTCCCAACTGTATCCCATTTATTTTGTATGGTGCTAGACCAAAATGTACAACCAAAATGCATGACTTTACATTTGTCAACATTGAATTTCATCTGCCATGTATGTGCCCATATAGCCATCCTATCCAGATCCTGTTGCAATATGACACTATCTTCCTGAGAGTTGATGATTCTGCACAATTTTGTATCATCTGCAAAAATAGCAACATTGCTCACTACTGCATCTACTAGGTCATTAATAAATAAATTGAAGAGCACTGGACCCAGTACAGACCCCTGTGGGACCCCACTGCTAACAGTCTCCCATTTTGAGTACGATCCATTGACCACAACTATTTCTTTTCTGTCCATTAGCCAGTTCCCTATCCATGCACACAAACTCTTCCCCAGTCCTTGCATCCTCAACTTTTGCACCAGACTTCTGTGGGGAACAGTGTAGAAGGCCTTTGCAAAGTCCAAGTATATCACATCTACAGCATTCCCAATATCCATATTAGCATTCACTACCTCATAAAAGCTGAGCATGTTAGTCAAACAGGACCTGTCTTTAGTAAACCCATGTTGCTGCTGAGAAATAAGATTATTTTCTACTATGAAGTCATGTATAGTATCTCTTAGTAACCCCTCAAATCGTTTGCATACAACTGATGTTAAGCTTACAGGTCTATAATTTCCTGGATCAGATTTTTTGCCCTTCTTAAATAATGGGAAAACGTGGGCTGTACGCCAATCCACTGGGACTCTGCTAGTTGCAAGAGAGTCACAAAAGATAAGATAAAGGGGCTTAGCTATAACTGAACTTAATTCTCTTAGGACCCGAGGATGCATGCCATCCGGGCCAGGTGCCTTGTCTATTTTTAATTTATTTAGTCTTGCCTTTACTTCTTCCTGCATTAAGTATTTAATATTACAGTTAGAAGATTGAGACTCTTCTGTCTCTGCAATTTGCAACAGTGCTGTTTTCTTTGCTGAAGTCCAAAAAAAGAGCCCACCAATTCTAATTCTTCATGTATTTGCTGCATACGCTGGCCAGATCCCGACTTGGCCAGATTTTAATTTCTGGCCATTACACACACCCACCCCTCATTTACATCAATTTTATAGAAAGTGGTTAATATTAGCAGACGATAAAGCTGCATATTATGCAACCTTTCCAACACCTTAACACCTTAACACTGGTTTCTGCTACTAATTGGCCTCTGCCTCTGATAATAGATGGTAAGAAGAAACTTGTCTTTTTCATTGGTCCATCATTTTTTTCTATTGATTCAGCTAGTATTTTAGGTGTGGGAAGCAATGTTTAGCAAAAATAAGGGAAAATGAAGGAAAATATTTTAACCTGCTATGTCTAGGTGAAAAGGTAATTCTCTCATCTAAGGAAGGTGATCTTTGTCATTTAAGTTAGCTCAGGCTTTATTTTTAATTGCTTTAGAATAACAACAATATGATCTCTTTGTCCCCATGCAGGCTAGTGGTGTTCTGGAAGACTGAGGCCAGGAGCATAGGGCTCTGAGTGCACAGTGCAAGCCCACAGAGTATTTTATGGTAAACAAGACACAATCTTTGAATCAAATTATTAACCCATTCAGGTTCCGTCGTTTTCACGTGAGAAATGTTCACCTCCCATTCATTAGCCTATAACTTTATCACTACTTATCACAATGCACTGATCTATATCTTGTTTTTTCCACCACCAATTAGACTTTCTTTGGGGGGTACATTTTGCTAAGAGCCACTTTACTGTAAATGCATTTAAACAGGAAGAATAAGAAAAAAATGGAAAAATTCATTATTTCTCAGTTTTCAGCCATTACAGTTTTAAAATAATACATGCCTCCATAATTAAAACTCACGTATTGTATTTGCCCATATGTCCCGGTTATTACACCATTAAAATTATGTCCCTATCACAATGTATGGCAACAATATTTTATTTGGAAATAAAGGTGCATTTTTCCCATTTTGAATCTATCACTATTTATAAGTTTAAAATAAAAAAAATATAGAAATATTTCATCTTTACATTGATATTTAAAAAGTTTAGACCCTTAGGTAAATATTTACATGTTTTTTTTTTATTGTAATGGTTTTTTTTTATAGTAAACATTTTATTTGGGTAGTTTTGGGAGGGTGGGAGGTAAACAATAGATTTATAATGTAAATGTGTGTTAATTCTTTTTTTTTTTTTTTTCAGGTGTAGTATTACTTTTTGGCCACAAGATGGCGGCCATGAGTTTGTTTACATGACGTCACTCTAAGCGTAGCACGCGCTTAGAGTGACACATCGGGAAGGGAACGGCCAGAAAAGGAGCAGCTTCCGAGAGAAGCTGTCGCTTTTTCAGCGGGGGAGAGGAATCAGTGATCGGGCTCCATAGCCCGATACATTGATTCCTTGGCTACCAAATCCGCGGCCGGGAGTGCGCGTGCACGCGCACGATCGGCCGCGGGAGCGCGCGGTAGCGCGCATGGTTCCTGGACGTAGAAACTACGTCCAGGAACCAAAATAGGTTAATGTCCCTACTCTAATCCAACTCAGTCCAAATGTCGCATGACTGTAGACTCTGATGTCTCTTCTGCACTGACACATTCCTTCTGCTATATGAAAACTTTTTTTGCATCTTGTTCACAAGATTCGGTTTAATAAACCCTGAAAATTTGGTGTTTCTAGGACTTACGGGGGCTTTGCTATTAACCGCTAAAGTCGGCGGATTTTTACTGTAATTTAAAATGCAGAAAATAGGCAGATGCAGAATTTCTGCATTTTACATTGCAGTAAAAATCCGCCGACTTTAGTGGTTAATAGCAAAGCCCCCTTAAGTCCTAGAAACACCAAATTTTCAGGGTTTATTAAACCACATCTTGTGAACAAGATGCAAAAAAAAGTTTTCAAAAATACCTTATAGTTTTTGAGAAAATCGATGTTAAAGTCGGTGGAATTTCCGCGATTTCCGGCGGAAATTTCTGCGATTTCCGGCCCAAATCCGCCTACAGCACTTGCATTACCGATTTCCGCATACCGATGCAGAAATGTAATTTCCGATCGGAATTTCGGAAATTGCATTTCCGGGGAATCCGAATGAGCATCCCTAACCTACACCCTGCTCCAAACAGCACCTTGTTGCAATCTGCCACATCCTGCACCCTGCTGCAATCTTCCCCAATCAGCACCCCACTGCAATATACCCCAACCAGCAATCTGCAGCCTGCCCTAACCTTCACCTACCCTCTGTTGCAGCCTGCCCTTACTTGTACCTTGCTTCACCCTGCTGCAATCTGCATCAACCTGCACCCTGCCCCAGCAAGCACCCTGGCCTGCACCCAGGAAGCAATTGCGGGACCGCTATGACTACCAAATATCTAGGGGCACATTTTGCTACCTAATACTGATATCTGTGGGCACATAGCTACCTAATTCTTTTATTTGGTGAACATGGCTGTTTAATTTATGTATCCAGGATGAACTTGGCTACTAATTGTTGGCTATTAATCGTGAGGCATCTGTCTGTTTTAATCTGTTTATTGTGAGGCACCTGGCTACTTATTTTATCTGGTTGACTGTTACAACTTTATTTTTATTGGGCAGCATAGACTACTTGATGAATTATCTGATGGCATGTGACGTGTGTGTGTGTGTGTGTTGGGGGGGCACAATTTCAGTGTGTGTGTGTGTGTTGGGGGGGGGGGGGCGCAATTTCAGTGTTTGCCATAGGCGCCATGTTACCCAGATACGCCTCTGCCTCCAACTATGGACTCGCTTATCTAGCCCATACCCCCAACACATAGTTCTTTTGAATGGTCATTGTATAGGTGTAGAGACCACTACATGGCTCAGCCAGGGACTCTGTAGAGGTCATAGTCAGTATTGCAAAGGTGTGCCCCAATTCCATAAATTCAGAGAGCCACTAAGGCTCAGATAGGGGTGCATTCTTTATAACAGTCTGTGTTGCTGAAGAAATATCACATACCCTTACCACCAGTTATTGTGGAGCAATCCACTGTAAACAACTTTAATGCTCCTACCACACTTCAAAAATGCACATAATGTTATGCATGATGATGATTTGTAGAAGACAGACCTTGTTTAGTTCATCTTCAATCTGACAAGGAGCCATACCAAGAGCATCAAAGTCTTCCTCTTTAACCTTTTTAATTATATCATAAATTAGCTGGTAATCCTCTACTGTGACCCTTGAGAAATTGATGTGATGGGGTATAATATCATGGGTAAGATTTCCAGCTTCCAAAAGTCTGACAACTTTCCCAGCATTTCTAAAGAAAGAGTGCAAGAATAAATAATTATGAAATATACTTTATATAATAATAATAATAATAATAATAATAACAGTAAAAAAATAGTTAGTCTTACTCTGTAACACAGCTCTCATTCATAATGTTTGCTTTAAATCCTAATACTGCAAATACGACCAGTGTAGCCAAAACAGAAGTGAAAAAGTTGATGAATGACACCAGCACAGCATCAAAATGACAGTTATTGTCTCGTTTGTTGTAGCTGGAGAAGGCAATGACTCCTCCAAATCCCAGTCCCAGGGCAAAGAACACTTGTGTTGCAGCTTCTCTCCAAACCTTTGGCTCCAGCATTATTTCAATCTGAAATCAGACAGAATTTATTAACAGAGAACTAGAAACATCAAATATCTTGTTTACCTTACACATGAATGACACAACAATGTGTGTTCACAGTGAAGTTGATAGTGCTAGTGGTTTCATCAATACAAGTGATTCAAAAATAATGGAAAATGTTCTTTAGAGGACAAGTGTACTTTTAAGCACAGTTTTTATATCATATTTATATTCACCTGGGAACCTTCATAGAACATATCTGATAGTACCTGGGACTTTCATCTATTCAGGGCCTGCACCTACCAACAGATTTAATGACAAAAATTGCTTCTGAACATCTGGCTGGCTACCAAAGAGAGCTCTTAAGTTGATGGATGGACTACTACCTCTTATTCAGAACTGTAGAAAACCAGTAGCTCAGTCAACACATGATCTACCTATGGTGGCTTGTAGACCAGAACCTGATTTTAAGAAAGATCCTTAGGCCTCTTTTCCACAGGAAGCTGAACTGTGCTCTTGTCAAGCAGTTCAGGTTCTCAGCTGCCACCTACTATCACCTTTCTGCTGTAAATACATGCAACCAAATGGCAGCATTTGATAACACCACGTGTGTCGCATTTGACATGTTGGAGGCATTACCCAGTGGAAAAGAAAGTCTCATGTTGTGTCTGAGGAAGGCAACCACTATGCTCAGATGCAACTGTCATTCACCCATGCCAAGTACTAGCAAGCGCCCGGCCGGTGGGTGGAAACAACTGACAGGTGTTAAATTCTTCGCCTTTAGCTGCCCATAGGAAAGAGACCTCAATATGCACTAGATCCTAGCTTCTCAATATGTGGTACATCTACCTCAGAGGGTACTAATGCTGAGCTTGTGGGGTACTTGAACCTGTCAGATTAGAACAACTATAGCAAGTTTTGATGTTCAAAAATGATAAATCTATATATATATAAGAAAAATGTATTTTAAGGTAAAGAATAGCATAGACTATTGTTTCAAAAGCATTTATACACAAATATAAATATTTCTAACAAATATATACTGTATGTGTCAATAGGAAGTTGAGGTGATCTCAACAACTACATAGGGATTACTTTGAAAATACCATCTTTTATAAATACTGTAATAATGTTGAGAAACACTGCACTAGATAGAAAATCTAGAAATCATCAGGACTGAAGAGGTGTTTTGTTTTTTCCTTTTTGTTCTCAACCTTTCCTTACTTTACCCTATGCTATCATTTGTCAGTCATGGCTCTCATTTAACCCGCAGCACAAATCTTCCGTTTATTGCCTTTTAATTATTTTTTATTTATTTTTTAATAACCATTATTACAATGTACCAGGTTTAATATGTTCCGTCAGCAAATCTCAGGAGAATATCTAACATTAGTTTATCTTTCTCTTTTTATTTATTTATTTATTTATTTATACATTTGTAAGTCAGTGTAGGCATACAGGTCCTGCTTGTTGCTTGTAATTTAAACAATATTTAGCTTGATTTTATTTTTTTTTGTATTTTTTTTTTTTTCATTTTAACCCAGTGCTACCAAAAGTAAAATTGGATGCATTCACGTTGCTGAATAAGTCCTGCAATCTGACCATTCAGTTTCAAATGTGGAAACTAAAACCACAAATTAAACTTAATTTAAAAAATGCAAGGAATTCAATAATTAATTAAATTTTGCTATATTTAAAACTTAAATGAATCAAATTCTGTATTACTTGGATACATGTACACAAAAAAAATACACTTTAGTTTAAAGTCACAAGGTGGCACTGTATGCATCTACAGGCCTTTTCCAGTGCGTTTTCCTTACTAATAGCAGAGACCATGTAAAGAATTCCCTTGTCACCTGTTGATTTCCATTAGCTGATGGGCATACAAGCAAACTGCTTGATCTTTTCTTACTTTATTTCAACCAGATATCAAGAGCGGAGAATAGGCCTGCTTGAGTTACACACTCCTCTTGTGTTGAGGGCTAGCAATAGCCTAACACATGCAAATGTATTTTTGCATAGCTGTAAAGCAGTAACACACAAAAGCAATCTTGTCTGGCGAAGTTAAAACAAAACCCCTGGTAAGAAGAAACTTGTCTTTTTCATTGGTCCATCATTTTTTTCTATTGATTCAGCTAGTATTTTAGGTGTGGGAAGCAAAGTTTAGCAAAAATAAGGGAAAATGAAGGAAAATATTTTAACCTGCTATGTCTAAGTGAAAAGGTAATTCTCTCATCTAAGGAAGGTGATCTTTGTCATTTAAGTTAGCTCAGGCTTTATTTTGAATTGCTTTAGAATAACAACAATATGATCTCTTTGTCCCCATGCAGGCTAGTGGTGTTCTGGAAGACTGAGGCCAGGTGCATAGGGCTCTGAGTGCACAGTGCAAGCCCACAGAGTATTTTATGGTAAAAAAGACACAATCTTCGAATCAAATTATTAATGTCCCTACTCTAATCAAACTCAGTCCAAATGTCACATGACTGTAGACTCTGATGTCTCTTCTGCACTGACACATTCCTTCTGCAATATGATCAGAAATGAGTCATTTTTGGGGGGCCAAATAAGTTTACACTTACAAGGAATTGGACTTGGCAGTTGCGTAGACCGACGCAGACAAAACAATACAGGGACACACAGTGTAGATATTACAAGTCAAGGACAGTAAGTGAGCCTCAGCACAAGCATCTTTGAACTTTCTCAGCAAGGAGGCATTCAAAGTATTCTTTAGTGTTTTAGTTAAAGTGGTCCTTTACCTTAACTTTGAACAAGGT
The DNA here is from genome assembly GCF_040937935.1 of Hyperolius riggenbachi. Classification (NCBI taxonomy): domain Eukaryota; kingdom Metazoa; phylum Chordata; class Amphibia; order Anura; family Hyperoliidae; genus Hyperolius; species Hyperolius riggenbachi. The sequence continues at coordinate 329,088,802 of NC_090648.1, read as the reverse complement.
TGCTTTGTGAAAAGGGCTTTGTGTATTTCCATATACCCCTTTTGCAGGATGTCTATCTTAAATCTTAATCTTCAATGCCATGTGGATTAATATTGCTCATCCACATCTGTGCAATACCAAGCGGCATGGAGGACAAGGGGTTTAAAAGGCTTATGGGCCACAAGGGCACTATCTGCATAAAGTTTGCATCTTCTCCCTTTATTTGAGTGAGTTTTCTCCTTCTCTCGTGTTCTCTTCTTTCAAAGCATTAAAGACGATATAAACGATATAGGAGTTTGTAGTAAAAAATAATATAAGGAATAAAATTGCTTATTATTTAACAACATAAATTTTTAAATGTTTTATTTCGAGTTTCCTCATTGTAAAATCTTTCCTCACCCTGATTCACATTCTGAAATTTATCACAAGTGGCGACATCTTAAGTGGTGAAAGGTAATGTCTGTGCAAAGAACTCTCAGTAAACTAACAGTCCACAAAAACAGAAGAAACAGTCATTATTTTCCACAATGCAGTGAGGTTCACAGACAGAACTGGCAGGACCTAGGTGCTGACATCACACTGTGGGAGAGGTTTCACCACAATATCAGCCATACAGAGCTCTCTGATGATCCATTTGAGAAAGGGCTGGTTCAGACGGACGTTTGCAGAGTGTTTACAGCCAGCGTTCGGGGCTTGGTGTTAAACGCTCCCATTCAAGTGAATGGGAGCGTTTGTACCAAGCTTTCAAGCGCGTTTACACGAACTCGGCGTTCGGGTCCCGATTTTTCCCTGGCGTTCAAGGAGCCCCTGGAAGCTACATGTGTATGCCGAGCGAGCATCCTGTCTCCCATCAGGTCCATCTCTACCCGGGGCGGGTCCTGATGTTATGTCATCACGGGAGGCTCTTCCTATAGGTCGGCAGTGACGTCTGGTGCGTCCTTCCGCCCTGCCGTCTGGCGAGCTCTTCAGTTTGTGCGCACACCTTGTACGCATAGGATAGTTCCCCATCAGGTCCGCGTGAGCGAGATGAGAGGGGATTGGTCGCCATAGGCGACACTAAGGATGTGATTGGTTAATTTTTCATGGTGTTAGATATATAAAGAAGATATGATATGATGTATTTTAGACACTGACAGGAACTTGAGGAAGGAGGTCCATCCTCCGAAACGTCGTTTCTACATGTCATGATGTCTTTTTACAATTAAATACTGAGCTTAACTACTGGATGGTGCCGGCCTTCATCTTTCTTTTTGTAGCTTCCAGGGGCGGTTAACCGCGACGGCTAATGTCCCCCTAGGGGAAGAAAAAACGTGACCGCATCCAAACGCAACACGAACGCTGCTGAAAGCCCACGAACGCGACGCCAACGAACGCGACGCCTCCAAACGTCCATCTGAACCAGCCCAAAAGGTACACATTTCTCATGGGAATAGGGGTATCGGTTACTGACTGGGATAAAGTTCAATCGAAATTAAAGATCTTTTTTACAGGAAGGAAGGTATGGAAGGAATATGTAGTGGCACCAGACTATGTGACTAGTGTGCTGTATATTAGGGTGTCATGTTGCTGTGACCATGTTCCAAACTCTGCTGCGGTGGATTCCAAGATAACAATAGAAAAGAAAAAAAACATGACAGCCTGTTGAAATGCAAGAAGGAGAAAGGCAGAGGGACAGAGACTTCCATGCTTTTGTAACCATGAATTATGACAGAATTATGACAGCTAGAGGCTGGGCATAAGTCAGAAGTAATGGCAAAGAAGGGGCAGCACGGTGGCGTAGTGGATAGCGCTCTCGCCTTGCAGCCCCAGTTCGAATCCCAGCCAGGTCAACATCTGCAAGGAGTTTGTATGTTCTCCTCATGTCTGTGTGGGTTTCCTCCAGGCACTCTGGTTTCCTCCCACATCCCAAAAACATACAGATAAGTTAATTGGTTTCCCCCTAAATTAGCCCTAGAATACAATAGATACACTACACGATACACACATAGACATACGACTATGGTAGGGGTTAGATTGTGAGCCCTTATGAGGGACAATGACAAGACTGTATTCTCTGTACAGCGCTGTGTAAGATGTCAGCACTATATAAATACTAAATAATAATAATAAAAGAAGAAATGACACCTTTCATTAACTCGATACTAGTTACTATTAAAGTGGTCACACACGATACAATAAAATGATCTGATTTTACAGCAATTCGATAAAATAAGTGTTTGTTTGTTTTTAAATTCAAGCAATAAAATGATCTGATTTTACAGCAATTCGATAAAATAAGTGTTTGTTTTTAAATTCAAGCAAGAAATCCAATCGGATTTCCCTTTTTTTTTCACTAGAAGTCAGTTGGGAGTGGTGGATTTTTTTTAATCAATTTAGGAAAATGGAATGTTTTTAGGAAAATTGACCCAAACAATTTTTTCAGAGTTTTCAATCTTTTTTTTTTTTATATATATAATTAGGTAATAATTGAACACGTGTGGTACATTGGTCAGATTTTGCAATCAATCATACAAAAAATCATTCAAATTTTTGAATTGAAAATAAATGTAAAAAAAATGTATGGTGTGTTGCCACCTTTAGGCAGCCAAAGGGTTTCATTCTGTGCATCTAGAGTCTCCCTGCAGGCTTTACAGTTATTTCTTTCCCAAAGACTATCTTCTCATTACTGATGTATGGAAGGAGGCTATAAGCATTACAGCTATAACCAGTACAGGAAAGATGTTACAACTCAGTATCGACCATGTCAGGGAATCCGAGGAGCATCATATTTGGAATTTCCAAAATTCAGTCCAAGAGTATAAACCATAAACACCCTTTCAGGTGAGGTGTATATATAAGGCCCTAGGCTTGCAAATTCTATATAGACTTAACTAATTGAACTAAACAAATTAAACTAATGGAACTAAACAAATAATAAAATCCCCACATTGTTTCATGCAATGTGTTTTCAGTATGATCAGTATGTATTAGTGGTTCATTCAGTTTTTTTGTTGTTTATCACAAGCTCAAAATAAAGGTGCCTACAGACGCACATTTATTGTCACACACAGGGACCGGTACTCTCAAACCCTTGGGTGACAGTTTTGGGCCCGCTGCCGTACAGTGCCGGCTCCAACTTTTTGGGGGGGAGGGGAAGGGGGGTGGGCACAATGGCTGGCTGGTGGAGCCCATTTGGGTGATCAAAATCAGTGTTTTTATGGCAAGCTTTAGGTATTTTTTGCCTATTGCAGGTGATAAAATTAAGGATAACTAGTTCAGTGATGATAGAAACCTAATGTATTGTAAACATGACAGAACTCAGAGGCTTTTGAGCAGAGTAGCTTGTTCAAATGATAGTGATATTATTGAAGTAAAGTTACCTACAGATGTACTTGGCTAGTTTGCTGGCATGCTTTAATCCTTATTTGCTAGCAAGCTGCTCCTGTGTGGACAGATCACAAACAAATCATTCCAACCCCCAGACTGTATCTCATGACTCTACAAGCAAGGAGAGGGGGAAGAGGCAGGAGGTAGAGAAACATTGTGTGTGTAATTCCTTATCTTCATAGCTAAGCATTGCTGGAGACTAGAGTTTGTATTTTACAGACAGGAAGTTTTGAATCAGGATTATTATCTTCTTGTATAAAACTTCCTGTCTGTAAATACAAGGGATCTTGAAAGGATCATGAGATATTTAAGGCAAATAGGTAAGACCCTTGGTTTACTTAACATCTACATAGACTCAGGCTGACATGGAGAGCTTTTTACTAGCCCTATCCTGTGCATTGTATGCTGTTGTATCCTGGAAAATGTTAACTGTGTGTTACTGAGAACGGGGGCACTCGGGAGGGGGGGGGGAGGGGGCAAAGTGATACTTGGGGGGGGGGGGGGCAAGTGACCCAGTATGTCCAGTGCAGCACCACCCATGTTGCTGTACAGATACATTACTAGCCTGGAAGCTAATAACGTGTTCTGTGGCTATGGAGGAGCAAAGGGACAACAGCACGGCACATGATGGAGTGAAAGGGGTAAGGGGAAGAACAATTCCCTCAGCCTGTGCCCAGACAAGATGGTCCAGCATTTCAGATCTCTCAGCAACACATTCAGGAGGTGCCATCATACACTTTCTAGATTCTCGGAAGAGGTGGCCCTGGTAGATTCACCTGGTAGATTGGTAGATTCAAGTCTAACAAATGTACAACATCTGTGTCTACAGAGGTGCCTGGCTCTTCTACTGACCACATATGCTATTGCTCTGTTGTTATTGACTGATAAGGCGGAATCGGACCTTTGAAACGCGTTGCATATTTGGAGTACATAAATCAAATATATTGACTGTCTTTACTACAGTCGTTGTGTGTCTACTTGGAGGAGGTAAGTCCACCGCTACCTCCTCTATTTACCAATAATTTGTTTTTTTAAGCTCATTTAGCTTCCTTTTATCCTTTTGGTGCCTCTGTTCTCCTGCATAACATGACAACACAATGCTTTCACTCTTTAGACCAGGCCTCTCCATTGTCCTGATAGGCTTAGTGCTACAGCAGTGTTACAATAAGATCTGGGATATATCTGTTTGTGTGCGCACATGCATGAGGGCGAGTGGGATGCAGTCAACAGCTGCATTGCTTGACACTGAAGCCCAGTGCTAGCAGCAGCAGCATTTCAGTCAGCACTCAGACTTCTGATGAAAGTAAATCAATGATGGGTGCTGCAAACTGCACAGCACTAATCCAGTAAAAATAGTAAATTAAACCATTAACTTAGTATTGCGCCAAGCTAATCTCTTACCTTTGGGGTGAACATGTGGCGGATACCATCAACTGAACCATTTAAAAGTAAAGCCCGTATGAGGAAACATGTGAGGACCAAATATGGGAAAAGAGAGCTGAAGTACATGACCTTGGAAAAAAAAAACCAGTACAAATATAAATGTCAAACTTTTTACGATAGTACAGTGATTATGGATTCATATGTAATTATATGCAAACTTTTTTTTTTACTAAGATACCAGTAACGTAAATTGAAATTCCCCTCTCACTAACAATTCACTATAAACATATATTACTACTACACAAATGATTTTTTTCAATTTAATGTTATTAAAATGTACCTTTACAATTCAGTTTACAGTTATGAACTGCTAAAACTGACTGTAAGTCCAAGTTGCATTACCTTTACAATACTTTTATAATACAGAATGTAAACACAGTCCAGGTGCATAACTGTTCTATTAGAAGTAATTAGCTTCACGGTACAGCAACAACTGTTGCTTATTTTCCCCACCTGCACAAACTGAATGAGTAATGAGAATGAGGAATTTCAAGGCTTGACAGTGATTGTACAAGCAGTTAGGAGTAGGTGAGTAGCAGGTGACCATTTGAATTAAAATATACAAGACATAATATTTAAAATACATGCCATTAATCTTAAAGGACCACTACAGTGAAAAAAAGTAAGCAGTTAAAATCTAACCGAACTGACAGGTTTTGGACTAGTTCATCTCCTCATAAGAGATTCTCAAGGTTTTCTTTGTTTTCAAAAACATTTCCTAAATGGCAGTTTCTAATGCTGAAATAGTGTGCGAGTGAGTAGGGAGGCTGGCTGGTATATTCTATTTTGGCAGTTAGACTTAGCAACTGCAATTCAGGAAATTATTTTTAAAACATTGGCAATTTGCTAGGTAATTCTCAATCAGGGCTATAGAACGTAATTCTCCAAACCATAATCTTTCTGTCAATATTTTTTTTTAATCAAACAGTTAATAAACCATAACAATGCACAATTTAATACTGCTTCTGCCAAAGGTTAAACATTTGAAATGTATATGTAATTATGAAGTACACAATTTTAAAATAACAACATGATTTCTTTAATTGTACTAGCCTACTAGTTAAGCTCAGAGCCAGTGCTGGTAAGTTTTATTATTATTAACTAACATACCCTATTTAGCTTATGCATCAAGGAAACAAGTGTAAATCATTTTATTGACATGGCAATGTTACATAAAAGAGGTTTGACCCGGCCCATCATTGGGATCAGCTGGGAAAGTTTTGTAGAGGGATTTTTACATCACTGTTGAATTGGCTCAGTACCACATTCTACAATGATCAACTTAAATGGAGCAGGTCGTGCTGAGCAAGCAGACGAAAGTGTGAGGTTTTTACAATATATCTACCAAAGGCTAAGTCTTGCAATGGATTATAATAAAGAAGGGACAATCCTTCACCTAACTGTGTGGGGCTAGGTTAATATTCAGATTGCAAAAGGGCCTAGCATCTGCATTTTTTGTGGGTTTTTTTTCTGCGATTTTGCTGGTGATTGCATTCTGCAATTCTTGTTTGGGGGAATGAGAATCTCATTACAATTACTCCTGATATGTTGCAGTCTGCAATTTACACATTTGTTGCTGGCAGAATGGTGCTATAGAAATGTGGGTAACTAGGTAACTGGCTTACAAATGTTTGAGAAAAAGGGAAAGGGGGAGGGCTCTAAAAAGATAAAGTATTGATAAACTGTTAATTATTCATAACGAATCCCCAACATCCCTACTAATCAGAAAACCTAGACAATTGTAAAACTTTTATAGAGATCCACAGATGTATTGTAAAAATTACTTTTTATGAATCCAAACTTGTAAAGTAAGACGACAGTGGGCCTTATTAAATTCACTTTTTCTCCTAAGTTTTCTCCTAGGAGATCATTTTTCATCTTCTGTTTGAAAATAAATTTTTAGTAGGTGAAAACGTAGTGTCACTGTCACTGTGGTGGCTTGAAAAACAAAAGTTTGCTTTCCTAAAACAGAAAGAATTTGCGATAATTCAGGTTGGAGTGAGCTCGAGATGTCTCCCAGGCACCACTGCTGAATATATGCAAATTAACCATTGTACCATTGTAGTCCCTTACACACCCCAATGAGTTCTGGGTCACCATGAGCTTGCTGGTTAGACTGTGGTGGCTTAAAAGACATTTTATTGATAAGGTGTGACAAGATCACCTAGGAGAAAACTTAGCATAAAAAGTGAATTGCATATGGCCCAAAATGTCTTGGCTCTTAAAACGAATGTGAAGTGAAAATAAAATGATGAAATAAACAATGAAATCTATAGTCACATTCGGAAATAGGACTCTCCTGGAATCCCATAATCTTATTTTTGCACTTAACCACTTATGCCGTTCATGGCAGTATATCTATGCCCTGCAGGACCTTAATTCCCACACAGGGGTGTAGATTTATGGTTTCCGCCTCAATTGCCAGCTGTGCATGCCTGTGCACACTTCCAAGCACCTTCTCATCGCTGTCCATTGGTACACAGATCAGTAAATGGGTACATAGTTCATTCATTAATCTAAGTGCCTTTGATCAATGATCACCAGCATCAATGACATGCCATAGTCATTGACAAACTGAAAGTAAAAACATACGCACATTACTTCCTGTTAGCGCAGTGTTCCCAACCCTGTCTTCAAGGCCCACCAACACTGCATGGTTTGTATAAATCCACAGAGGTAGTTGATAAGCACTGCTGCAACACTAATTACTCCACTTGTGATTGAGTGTGGTTTCCTGCAAAACATGTACTGTTGGTGGGCCTTGAGGACAGGATTGGGGGGACATCTAGTGGCCAAATAGTAAAAAAAAACCTACATGCATTACATTTAATAAAAGTACATAAAATACCCCATAAATTAACCCCTTACCTGCCTCCCATAGTTACCAAAATAGAACACATGTATAAAAAATTAAAAAAGTGACATTTAAAAAAATACATGAAAGTTACCTTAGATACTCAACTCTTTTAATATGTGTGTCAAGAGGGTATATTACTGTGATTTTTTTATATTGTGGGCTTGTAAATAGTGATGGACGCAAAACTGAAAAAATGCCCCTTTATTTCCAATTAAAATATTGGCGCCATATATTGTGATAGGGACATAATTTAAATGGTGTAATAACCGGGACAAATGGGCAAATAAAATACGTAGGTTTTAATTGTGGTAGCCTGTATTATTATAAAACTATAATGGCTGAAAACTGAGAAATAATTATTTTTCTTTTTCTTAATATTCCCATTAAAATGCATTTAGAAAATAATAATTCTTAGCAAAATGTACCTCCCAAAGAAAGCCTAATTGGTAGCAGAAAAAAACAAGATATAGATCAGTTTGTGATAAGCAGTGATAAACTTATTGGTGAATGAATGGGAGGAGTGCTGAAATGTGAAAATTACTCGGATGCATACAGTGAAAATACATTGAACGCTAAATTGGTTAAAAATTATTTTTATGATATGTCTGTAAATCTATATTCCCATTATTACCCTTATTCCAGACTTTTTCTTCTCTGTTATATAAATGCCTTACTATATATCAATGAGTGTCTGATAATAAATATGCATGTATACTAACCTTGCCAGATGATTGAATGCCTTTAATCATGGCAAGACACACTAGTATCCAAGCAGCAAGTAAGCATAGAGTCATCCTCCAGTTCAGTCCTCCACCTTCCGTAATTGAGTTGGAGATATTTAAAGCTTCTCTGTACCAATAATAGGTAGTTGCAGAACTTTTCTCACACTCCGGCTCCACATCTGAAACACAATTAAATATTAATAAACTTACTTAATAACTTGTAACTTGGGATACTTGAATAACAGAGTAAAGCCTAATGAGATTCTACTGTAATATATCCACTTAATAGAATGTTACTTACTATTGCAAACATTTTTTACAATTTAACATATATACATATTGTCGGATTATAGCATAACCTTTTCTGATTCCAGCCATACAACTTTTACCTTGCAGAGAACAGCTTCTGAGTGCAGGTGATAGTGATATATTTTAGCTCTGGGGCGCTTAATAGACTCCCATTGAGCAAAAAAAATAAAATATTAAATCTGCGTGGTAAATATTTAAACCTAAAATAAAACCATGGGATAGCTAAAAAAGATATTTTTTAGGAGTAGGAAGATAGATACAATTGTTTATCTCATCAATTGATTTTCATTGTGGGTTCACTTTAAAGTCACCTTTGGAGAGCCATAGTTGGCTGCAAATGAAAATGGAAAATATTTTAAGAAAATACATTACAAAAAAGACTTGAGTAGCACAACTGATGACAATTTTAGAATGAAATGGAATTTCTCTTTAAATATACAAACTAATTGCATAATTGATCACAAGCTACTTTAAAGAGAATAAATCTTGCTTCAGAGCTCATAGTTAGCAGGGGCATGTGTGTCCCTGCTAAAACGCAGCTATTGCGCGGCTAAATGGGGGTCCCTTACCCCCCGAAATCCCCTCCGTGCAGCCAGGGATCACTTCCTGATTGAGGCAGGGCTAACCGCCGCAGTCCTGCCCCACGCGCGTCTGTCAGCGCGTATCTCCGCCTCTCCCCCGCCCCTCTCAGTCTTCCTTCACTGAGAGGGGCGGGGGAGAGGCGGCGATGCGCCGCTGATAGACGCGACTAGAGGCAGGGCTGCAGCCGTTATCCCTGCCTCTAGGAGCAGCAAAATCTACGACCAATTTGGTCGTTGATTGTGGTTGATTGGTCGTTGATTGTGTGGGGGGGGGTTGGGGGTGAAGGGACCCCCGTTTAGCCGCGGGATAGTGGCGTTTTGCTAACTATGAGCTCTGAAGCGAGAATTATTCTCGCTTCAGTGTCTCTTTAAGAGCTTTTAACTGAAGAATACATTAAATGTACACATTTTAAGCATAGACCTCAACTTGAACTTCATGCTACTAATATTAACTTTTTTTAAGATGGGTTATTTTAAGTTGTAAAAATAGCTCACATGTATTGGAGCCGTTTTTCACCAAAGGGCACTGATCCCAAGGGAGTGGGTGTTGGAAGGACTGTGAGAAGTAGAACAAACTCCATCCAATTATAACATTGTAGTAAAGAGCCACAAACAAACAAACCTGAAAAAGAAAATAAGCATGTCAGTGTTTGTATAATAACCAAGTAACACATTGTCAGTCTTCATGATCGTCATGATCTGAAAAAATATGACAGTAATATACTTAAGTGTGACAATATGTTGTCATTTTTTATAGCATGCAGTTTCTGTACAACAGAAGCAGAAACAAAAAAGAAACATTGAGTGAGGTTACACTAGTATTCTGAGGCTGAGCTGAGGAGGAAAACAGGAGAACCTAACCACTTCAGGATCATAGTTTTACACCCCCCTAGTGACCAGGCTATTTTTTACAATTTAGGGCTCTGCAACTTTATGAGCTTGCTGCTGAGCCATACAACCGTGCACACATATGACCCCCCCCCCTTTTCTATTCACCAACAGAGCATTCTGTTGGTGGGCTCTGATCGCTGCTGGGTTGTTTTTTTATTTTTTTTTATTTGTTTTCTTTTAAATAAAATTATCTATTTTTTAAGGATTTTTTTCCCGCCTTCCCTCCCTCCACTGGCCAATCACAGCGGTCGGCTGTCTTAGGAATAAGCCTATGAGAGCCGATCGCTCTTGTGCCACCCCAGGGGACAGCCGAGTGACACAGCTGTCCCCAGTACAGCGCTGCTGTAGATCGCAGCTCTGTACAAAGTAAATAGATCTAACAGTCTCCTGGATCGCTGCTGGCAGACAGATGATGGAGTGGAGCTCCATCATTCAAGCGGTGGATGTGCGCGATCCCCCTGCAATCTCCACCCCAGGACTTAACACATTACGTGGTCCTGGGGGATCCGCTGAGTTCATGTCTTTAGGCGTGACGAAGTGAGAAGTTAAAGTAGGTACAAAATCAGATATTTACCTTGAGAGGGAAGCCTCAGGATCCTATTGAGGCTTCCCTTGCTATTCCACTGTCCTCATCAGTAAGTGCACCCCCCCCCCCCCTCTATCCCTGAAAGATGAGCAACAAGGCATTGTAACTAATCACTTTGGGGCCACGCAGCTCCTCTTCCTGTATCATGGCGGCGCAATAGCCGACTGAGCCCACCTGTGCATGCGCAGTAAGCCGGAGCCATGAATTAGAAAGGGGAGCTGCACAGCCCGATGTGGAGGGGGGCTGCGCTCTGCACCAGGGGGCTTCAGGTGAGTGAGGGAAGCCTTAATATAATACTATCCAATTTTGAGTGACTGCACAGTATTTAGGGAAAATTGTCTACTAGAAGGCAGAAAGAGTTTTCCCTCACTTTGTTTTATATTTAACCATAGTGGTGATTCTAAAAGTTATTCTATTGTTGTAAGAATAGTTTTGGCAGGACTCCAGGTTGTCCTGTTTTTTTTTAATTTATTTATATTTTTGGTAGCACTGTCATTCACATAATAAGTCCCTGGAATGAAGACACCTTTGCAGATGCTTAACTCTAATATCCCCCTTAACATTAACCCATTCTAGACAGAACCCTTTATCTGATGCCTAATCATAACTTCTCCCTTCACATTTATTTCTTCCTTCTGCCTGATGCTTTTTTAAACATTTATTTTAATTCATTTTGGAAGATTTTAAAATAAAGCAAAAAACAAAAACAACAAAAAACACAGTAAGCACAGTCCATATCAGCTTGTGGTATGTTAAAACCATATAATATTATTGCATTACGTAAGAAGTACAGTATGTCTCCGGGTATGTGCAATGTTCGATTTGGAAATGGACACAGCACCCAGTGGAAATAGGCCTAACTGAAGCTGTCCTTCCCCTACCTTATACTAAAAGTAACTTTCCCAAGTTATGCCTTACCCTACTGATAACACAAACCTATTTTCATCTTTTACTGTATTTACCCCGGAACTGAATCCAAGCACCATCATTCAAACTTTTCACACCAAGTACTTTGGCTTTGTAATAGGTGAATGCCTTCTAACATAAATTGATTAAACTATGTTCTTTCATACTATACTATGACATTGATTCTCCCAATTGACATTTTACCCTAAGGGCCGGTTTCCACTACTAAATGATGTGAATGCGGCTACCTAGCCGCATCGCATCACTTCCGCCGCCGGCTGCATCACTTCTTCATCTCCCAATGCGGAAGTCAATAGTGGAGATGGGACACGGCTGTGGGCGAATGCGGCCGTGCGAGAATCTGCAGCATGCTGCAGATTCACGGATCGCTCCGCACAACATACACGCAGTGGAAACTCTTCCATTGCTGTGCATGTGTTTCAGGACACCTGCGGTGCGATGCGCCTATGTAGCCGCATCGCACCGCTCCTAGTGGAAACGGGCCCTTACTGATTACCAAAGTTCACCTTTTGTTGTATTTACCCTAGATCTTAACCCAAGCAACAGTACCTGCATGAGTAGCCAAACACCAACAGCCATCTTAACTGCTGTCTACCAAAAAATACTGCGCACTTAGAACCTGTACTCGTCCGTTTTTCTGCATGAGTTGTCTGACAGTTTTGCATTGCTGTCAATTGTTTTTCTGCATATGAAAAACGCATTCAAGTGTGAGCTAGCCCATTAACATTGGTTGAAGTTTTTCCTGTGCAGAAAATGCACAGAAAAACTGACAAGTGGAGACAGGCCCTAGCACTTCTGCAATGTGTAGCCAAACAAGTGTTGCCATCTATTATTGTCATCACCGAATTTTAAAATTGGGTGGAGTTGTTCAGTAAAATATCGGTAAAGTGCTATTATCAATATACTATAGTCAAGTTGTGATAACCTCTCCCTTGAATAACAAACATCAAAGCTGCTCCATACCAAATGTCTGTTATGTATGACAGACAAACCAAAGGCTTAAAGTGAACCTTTGGACTAAAAATCTACTCAGCAGAACTGAAAAGGCTTGGTGTTTCTTTAACAGTTTCACAGCATCAGAACTTTGTTTTTCTTACCAAAGCATCATTTTTAGCTGCATTTTTAGCTAAGCTCCACCCATCAAAGAAAAAAAGCCCGGGCTTTTTCCCCCTGATGCTGTGCAGAGCATGATGGGATTTCCTATGTTGTTATTCACATTGTCTAGCAACTGGGAGGGGTGATCAGGACACAGGACAGTTGGAACTGTGTCTCATGCTCCCTGTCACCTCCTTTCAACCAAAAAGATGGCTGCCATCATGAAATCAAACATTTACCTGTTCTTTTAAAACAGGGTGGGTAAGAGATTATATTACCTATCTATTTTAATTAACATAACTAATGTAACTTAATGACAGCATGTTTGTTTAGGCTGGAGTTCCTCTTTAACTGACAGTTCTCTCGAGTTCAATAGCTATATTAATTCATGCCATGCATTGATGAAGATCAACCAGTCGGAAACATTAGTATTAGTATAACTCTGTACAATTAACACATCATTGCATTCCAGCGGTGCTGAAAGTGTGTTTAGCTTTTAGAGACAACTAAAGGATGATTTGCATATTCAGCAGTGATGCATTGTGGGAGACCTCACATGCGCACTCCAACCTGAATAATTATAAATACTTTTTATTTTAAGAAGGCAAATTTCTGTTTTTCAATGAGTTCAAGCAGTAAATAGACATCTAAGTATTTCTTGTGTCTGCAACTCAAGGCATACTCACTAGACAAGGAAGCCTGCAATGCAACCGATAATGAGCCAACACACAGCAGATCTACAAAAAAATCCAGACGGACTCCTGGGGCAGCAATCATCCCAACTCTGGACAATTTATTATTTATTTATTGTATTTATAAAGCACCAACATATTACACAGCGCTGGCAAGCACATTGACAAATTTAGTCACAGAATCTATGGTAGGGTCCTGAGTAAAAGAAAAATGCTGGCTCAGAACACAACATCACAAGAGCGACAGGCCATAAAATAGACATCCTCATTGAGGTCATTAAAAAATAACAGGAGAGGAAGATTGGAAAAACAGGATAAAAGCAGTTCCAGACTAGCAAATTGTTCATGTAAGATGAATTGAACAGTGGAGATTCATCCTGTTACAAATACACTTTTTGTGACCAGTTCCCTTTTCTTTAAAAATAACATCTTTATTGAGTTTTAGAAGTACATAAACAACCAATGCATTGCAACAATACATATGAATTCCATGGGTGTACATGTTGTGACATACATATATATATATATATATATATATATATATATCCATGACTCGTAGGGATAAAAGAAGATAGATCATGCGCTAACAAGTGTTATCGAATGAAAGGCACTTGCGTGTATGTAGGAGGATACTGGGTTCATATCCTTTCTATTAGCAAGGCCACTCACAGCTGGGTGGGAGAACATCAGGGACCTCCAATGAAAGTTCCATGAGGGTTAGTCCCCAAGTCAGTTATCTTGGGGAGTTCACCTAGGAAACCAATTGTTCTGGCATTAGTAGATCTTTATGGTCAAGTCTTTCAGCTGCCCTTACCTATGTTGTGACAGTGGAAAAAATATCCAACTTGAATATGTTGGCCCGACATATAAAGCCAACATCTGGGGCCAGCATGTGCAAAATGTCAGTCAAGGACTTGTTCTCATAACAACATAATTCCAGCTTCTGGTCTAAAAAGCTCTGCACCGCCAGACTTTGATCCCTGTGGAAAGTATTATGCAACCATCTGCTGCGAGAACATGTACAATGGCAAGCATTAATAATCATGCATGCATAATTGCCACTATATTAGTATCTTGTCTGGCTTTGGAGATTAAAGCAGAACTCCAAGAAGAAATATTATGATAGGCAATTGTGGATGTCATTTGTGCTGTAAAGCCCTTACAGTAGTGTTGTGACTTTGTAAAGTCATGTGCAGGAAGTAGTCCTGCAATTGGTAGTCAGCAGTGCTTCTATCGATCTAGAGACTGTTACGTTTGCCAGAGTTGTTTTGTGCCTGAAGTGAAGCCTCAGTCTGCCCCTTGTGTGCAAGTGGAGCCGAACAGTAATGATGTCAGCATGGTGACGTAGTGGCTAGCGCTCTCGCCTTGCATTGCTGGGTCCCCGATTCGAATCTTAGCCAGGTCAACATCTGTAAGCAGTTTGTATGTTCTCCCCGTGTCTGCGTGGGTTTCATCCGGGCACTCTGGTTTCCTCCCACATCCCAAAAACATACAGATAAGTTAATTGGCTTCCCCCTGAAATTGGCCCTAGACTACAATACATACACTACACAAAATATACATATGACCAGTAGTGCTCAAATACCCCTTTTTAAAATTCGAGTTTGGTCGAATTCGAATAGTAAATTATTCGAGGTCAGTCGAATATTCAAGTCGAATAATTTTTACTATTCGATTCGACCTCGGACTTCGAGCTCACTATTCGAGTCGGTATTCGAGCTCATTATTCGAGCTGACTATTCGAATTGGCCTTAAATAGCTTCCAACACTTGTTTTGAGGGTGAATGATGCAAGAAACATCTTTTTTTCCAAGTAACAACAGCAAGTGATTATGTGGGGATGTTCCTTTAAAAAAAAAAGGTGAAAAGAGAAGTTGTGTCCAGAATTTTGTTCAGTACTGTATATACTTCTTCTTCTTCTTCTTCTTCTTTATCTTCTATCTTCTTCTTCTTCTATATCTTCTTCTTCTATATCTTCTTCTTCTATATCTTCTTCTATATATTCTTCTTCTTCTATATTGTCTTCTTCTTCTTCTTCTTCTTCTTCATCTTCTTCATCATCATCTTCTTCATCATCATCTTCTTCTTCTTCTTCTTCATCTTCTTCTTCTTCATCTTCTTCATCTTCTTCTTCTTCATCTTCTTCTTCATCTTCTTCTGCATCTTCTTCATCTTCTTCTTCTTCATCTTCTTCATCTTCTTCTTCATCTTCTTCATCTTCTTCATCGTCTTCTTCTTCATCTTCTTCTTCTTCTCCTTCTTCTTCATCTTCTTCTTCTTCATCTTCTTCATCTTCATCTTCTTCATCTTCTTCTTCATTTTCTTCTTCTTCATCTTCTTCTCCTTCTTCTTCTTCTTCTTCTTCTTCATCTTCTTCTTCTTCATCTTCTTCTTCTTCATCTTCTTCATCTTCTTCTATATCGTCTTCTTCTTCACTTATTTCTCTTTTCAATTTTTTTTTTACAGAAATTCAGCTATTTTTGAGCGTAACAAATAGCTGGTGGCGCACGCATGTTGGAAGCGCCATTGTATGTGCTCCCTGGCAGTGGAAACACACAGACAGCAGGAGGTAAATTCAGCAGCAGGAGGAGGAGGATGAGTGTGTGGCAGCAGGCAGTCAATGAGGCAGGCAGTGTGACATAATAGCCCTGGTACCTAGCGGTGATACCAGGGCTGTAAATAAACACAACAGGAGGTCCCAGACAGCGGTCGTGCAGCCCACATCGTGTCCAATACACAACTGGGACAACACAGTTTTCAACCCGGGCACCTCAGAAAAATTAAACCTTTTTTTTTTTTTTAATGGTTTTTTGGTTTTGTTTGTACAACCAATTACACAGATATATAGCTATTGTTTGACGTAATAGCTGGTGGCAGAGTGGCAGCAGAATGTAATTCTGTGTACCCTGGCAGTGGGAAACACAGACCGACAGCAGCAGCAGCAGGAGGAATGGAGGAGTAGTGTGAGTGTGGCAGCAGGCAGGCAGCGTGACATAATAGCCCTGGTACCTAGCGGTGATACCAGGGCTGTAAATAAACACAACAGGAGGTCCCAGACAGCGGTCGTGCAGCCCACATCGTGTCCAATACACAACTGGGACAACACAGTTTTCAACCCGGGCACCTCAGAAAAATTAAACCTTTTTTTTTTTTTTAATGGTTTTTTGGTTTTGTTTGTACAACCAATTACACAGATATATAGCTATTGTTTGACGTAATAGCTGGTGGCAGAGTGGCAGCAGAATGTAATTCTGTGTACCCTGGCAGTGGGAAACACAGACCGACAGCAGCAGCAGCAGGAGGAATGGAGGAGTAATGTGAGCAGCTATTGTTTGACGTAATAGCTGGTGGCAGTGTGGCAGCAGAAGGTAATTCTGTGTACCCTGGCAGTGGGAAACACAGACAGACAGCAGCAGCAGGAGGAATGGAGGAGTAGTGTGAGTGTGGCAGCAGGCAGGCAGCGTGACATAATAGCCCTGGTACCTAGCGGTGATACCAGGGCTGTAAATAAACACAACAGGAGGTCCCAGACAGCGGTCGTGCAGCCCACATCGTGTCCAATACACAACTGGGACAACACAGTTTTCAACCCGGGCACCTCAGAAAAATTAAACCTTTTTTTTTTTTTAATGGTTTTTTGGTTTTGTTTGTACAACCAATTACACAGATATATAGCTATTGTTTGACGTAATAGCTGGTGGCAGAGTGGCAGCAGAATGTAATTCTGTGTACCCTGGCAGTGGGAAACACAGACAGACAGCAGAAGGGCAGTACACAGCAGCCCACTGTAGGTGTAAAATGTGTGGCTGCAGGCGACGTAATAGTCAAACTGAACCAGGCTGGCTTAGTGAGCAGGAGCCAGGAGGTGGTAAAGGGTGGTAAGGCACATTAACGATGGTTCTTAGCCAGTTCATGTCCCCCTCTCGCCGACAACAGGGGCCAGGAACTCGCCTTCCACCCACGCCTGGTTCATCTTGAGAAACGTCAGTCTGTCCACAGACTTGTGAGACAGACGTGAGCGTTTCTCGGTGACCACGCCACCAGCTGCACTGAAGCAGCGCTCGGACAGCACGCTGGAAGGGGGGCAGGACAGCACTTCCAGGGCGTACTGCGCCAGCTCGCTCCAGATCTCCAGGCGCTTGACCCAATACTCCATGGGATCAACAGGGGCATCGCTGTCAAGCCCGCTGTAGGACCCCATGTAGTCAGCCACCATGCGGGTCAGGCGCTGGCTGTGACCGGAGGAGGATGCTGCTGCATCATGCACCTCCTCTCTAGTCACTGCTGCCGGAGCCTCTACAGTCCTGTAGAGCTCGTGGCTGAGAGACAGCAGGTCTGTGGGGCGCTTGCTGCTGGATGCAGGCACCTGCTGCTGCCTCTGTGCTGGCTGCCGGACAGTGGGGGTGGAAGGCTGGGGGAAGGCTTCCTCCAAGCGCTCAACAAGGGCCTGCTGCAAGCTCCTTATTTGTTGCGCTGGGTCTCCTCCTGCAGGCGGCAGGAACTGGCTCAACTTCCCCTTGAGGCGTGGGTCCAACATCATGCTGATCCAGATGTCCTGCCTCTGCTTCATCTGGATCACCCTGGGGTCCTTGCGCAGGCACGCCAGCATGTGCGCTGCCATTGGGAAGAGGCGGGCCACGTGTGCTGGCACATCGACGGCAGTGCTGTCCTCCTCATCCTCCTCCTCTGCCGCCTCATCCTCTCTCCACCCCCGCACCAACTCAGCTGCGCTGTGCTGATCCCCCTCATCAGCAGCAAGGTCAGGGACCTCCACCAAGTCCTCCTCCTCCTCCCCCTCAGAGGTGGACTGTGCAGCTGCTTGCCGCTCCTGCTGGTCCAAGGCTGCCGCTCCCTGTTCCAGCAAAGCATCGAGGGCCCTGTTCAGCAGACAAACCAGGGGCACCCACTCGCAGACCATAGCATGGTCCCTGCTCACCATGTTAGTGGCCTGCAGAAAGGGAGCCAGCACTAAGCACACCTGCTGCATGTGCCTCCAGTCATCATCGGGGACGATGGACGGGATGTTGCTGGTCTTGTCCCTTCTCCGAGCGGCGGAAACAGTGGCCAGGGCAAGGTACTGGTTGACAGCGTGCTTCTGTTCAACCAGACGCTCCAACATCGCCAGGGTGGAGTTCCAGCGAGTCGGAACGTCAAGGATCAGCCGATGGCGTGGCAGCTCCAGCTCCTTTTGCACGTCATCCAGGCTCGCACAGGCTGCAGCCGAGCGCCGGAAGTGACGCACAACGTTCCTTGCCGTTTCCAGCAGTTCGCCCATCCCCTGGTAGGTGCGCAAGAACTTTTGCACCACCAGGTTCAGCACGTGGGCAAGACAGGGGATGTGGGTCAGGTTTCCCCTGTCTATTGCGGCAACCAGATTGGCCCCATTGTCGGCCACCACCTCTCCGACTCTGAGGCCTCTGGGGGTCAGCCAAATCCTCTCCTGCTCCTGGAGTTTGGCCAACACATGGGTTGCCGTCAGCTTGGTCTTCCCAAGGCTGACCAAGTGCAGCAGCGCTTGGCAGTGGCGGGCCTTCACGCTGCTGCTGAGGCGGGGGGTTTGACCAGGTGTGCCGGAGGATGGCAGAGGATCGGAGGAACCTGCTGCAGTTCCCCTGACCCTGCGGGGGGGCACCACCCACTGTGTTGCTGCTGCTGTGCCCGCTGCTGCTCTCCCATCCTCACCCCCTTCCACCAAGCTGACCCAGTGGACAGTGAAAGACAGGTAGCGGCCTGTCCCGAAGCGGCTGCTCCAGGAGTCCATGGTGACGTGGACCCTTTCACCAACCGCGTGCTCCAGCCCTCGCTCCACATTGGCCATCACAAAGCGGTGCAGTGCAGGAATGGCCTTGCGGGCGAAGAAGTGTCTGCTGGGGAGCTGCCAGTCTGGGGCTGCACAAGCAAGCAGCGCACGCATGTCGCTCCCCTCCTGCACAAGCGTGTACGGCAGGAGTTGGGAGCACATGGCCCGTGCCAGCAAGCCGTTCAGCTGCCGCACGCGACGGCTGCTGGGAGGCAGAGCCCTAACCACCCCCTGGAAGGACTCACTCAAAAGGCTCTGGCGTGGCCTTTTGCTGGCACGGGAATCAGCAGACACAGCAGAGGAGGCCACTGAGGACTGGCTGCCAGAACAGGCCTCAGTGTCGGCGGCAGGAGTTGCAGAGGGGGGAGGAGCAGTGCGTTTCCGCACTCCTGCTGGTGCTGCTGGAGGAGCAGGAGGGCGGGTGGCTGCTGTTGCTGCTGCTGCTGCTGCTGCTGAAGGCTGTGCAGTGATGGGTGTGGTGCCACTGCCAGCACCAGATGCCTTCAGCCTCTGGAACTCCTCATGCTGGTGGAAATGTTTCGCAGCAAGGTGGTTGATGAGCGAGCTGGTGCTTAACTTTAAGGGGTCTGCACCTCTGCTCAACTTCCGCTGACAGTGGTTGCAAGTGGCGTACTTGCTGTACACTGTGGGCATGGTGAAAAAACGCCAGATTGGTGACAAAAACGACCCCCTACGGCATGGAACCGCTGCTGCCTGTCTCCCTGTGGTGGTTGGGGGGGGGGCTTGGGTGCGGCTGGTGGTGGTACTGGCAGATGCTGCTGCTGCTGAGCCTGAGACACCAGCAGGCTGTGGGACCTGCCTACTGCTGCCAATGCTTGCAATGATGCGCCTCCTTGCAAGGCCCACAAGCGCATCCTCCTCCTCCTCCTCAGAGCTGCTGAGGACGACATCCCCTGGAGGTGGTGGCACCCAGTCTCTGTCTGTCACCGTGTCATCATCATCCTCCCCCTCCTGAAACATGTCCTGCTGGGATGATGACCCCCCAAACTCCTCTCCTGATGCATGGATGGGCTGCTTGACTGTCGCCACAGTCTTGCTGTCCAATCCCTCATCCCCCAAAGTGCCCATCAGCATCTCCTTCTCCAAATCACCAACAACAGCAGACAATTGACGCATCATGCCTGGGCTCAAAAGAGTGCTGAGTGACAGGTCGGCGACTGACGGTGAACTGGCCTACTCCCCAGGCCCTGCTGGGCGGCTGCTGCGAACAGGGGTGGTGGTGGTGGTGGTGAGGGTGGAGGCCTCGGATGCAGAGCTGATGGCGGGCTGCTCATCCTCCGTCATCAGTTGCACCACAGTGTCTGCATCCTTTTCCTCAATGGGACGTTTCCGACCCGGCTGGAGGAAAATCGGAGCAGGTGCTACACGCTGCTGCTGCTGCTGTGTCTCTGCAGCGTGAGTTGCAGATGCTCCTGCTGGGCGGCGCCCAAGGCGTCCACGGCCAGTGGCTATGGGAGGAATGTTAGCCACTGACGCTGCTGCTGCGGAACTGTGCATGGTGGCGCGGCCGCGCCCGCGGCTTGCCACAATGCTGCTCCCTCTCCTCCTGATTCCCTTGCTGCCCTTCCCCTTGCCCAAACCGCGCTGGCTGCCACTTCCAGACATCTTCGATGTTTTGGGCGTAAACACAAAAGTTTTTGAAAAGGGCGGGTGAAAAGTGGGGTACTTTAACACTAGATTTACCATTTCTGCGCAGATTTGCGTAAATCCCCTCAAGCTCACACCTAGTAGCACCCCTGCTGAGTTTTTTAACATGCCATCAGCTCCATTGTTCTCTTTCTTTTGTTCTGAAACCACAACCATTACCTGTGAGGCCTGAGCATTTGTTTACTCTACCTCCCATCCCCCACAACCAGAGAGTTCTGTTCTTTGTGTGCCAGACTGATACTGTAATCAAGGGGCTTTTATTGGTGTTTCAATGTGCACTGTGTGGGTAGAGGTCATTGGGGTGCCCAGTGCAGTAGCAAGTCCCTCGTGCTTCACTGCGCAAGCTGGACCCACAAAGTCTGCTAAGGTTTGTCATTGCCATAATACATATGATATTTATATAAACCCACGACGGACAATTTTTTTACTTCACTGTCACTGTCGCACAGACTGCTGCAGTGCAAAACAATGCTATTGGGCACGGTGAATAAAGTCCGGTGTGAACTTCCTCAGCTTGCAAAAGACACTGCACAGCGAGAGGTATTATTATTATTTATTGTATTTATAAAGCGCCAACATATTACGCAGCACTGAATATTAATTTAGGTTACAGACAATATTTAGGGGTGACATACAGCAATATGACAATACAGGAATACAAGAAAACCAGATCACACACCATAGTATGAGTACAAGGTAATGCTTAGTCAGTCACTGGAGGGGAGCATGGAGATTAGGCAAGTTAGGTTCACTCAAATGCATAGCATGGGTTCACAGTAATGGAGGTGCATGATCAGGTAGGACACAAAAGGAGGAGGACCCTGCCCAAAGGCTTACAATCTAGAGGGAGAGGTAGGGACACGAGAGGTAGGGGACCAGAGTTCAGCTGTGGGTTTAGAGCAATTGTGAGGGGTGGTAGGCCAGAGTGAAAAGGTGAGTTTTGAGGGCCTTCTTGAAGGTGTTGAAGGAGGGGGCTGCCCTAATGGGTGGAGGTAGGGAGTTCCATAGTGTTGGAGCGGCTCTTGAGAAGTCCTGGAGGCGTGCATGGGACTGGGTGATGCGGGGGACGGTCAGGCGAAGTTCATTGGAGGAGCGGAGTGAGCGGCTTGGTGTGTATCGATAACGTTTATAGATATTGGTTTCACGCAAAAAATCTCGTTTGCGCGCGAAAACGTTATCGTTTCACGTGAAAATTCACAATCGCGCAAAACCAAAAATTCTGTTTTCTTTTTCAGTGTTTCAAACTTTACAGAGTTTACAGCGTTTGCAGACCCAGTGTCCATCGTCCCTGCATTTGGCACAGGTGAATTTTTGACATGTTGCACAGGTAAACCTGCTGCGATTCCTGCTGCAGCTCTCTTGCACCTGGCACTGTGTTGTCTGTACAGTCCCTGGCACAGCAGCTGCAACAGCTTCAGCAGCCCGCCTTTGTGCCAATATTTCCTTGTGCTGCATGAATCGGCAACGGAGTTCCTTAGCTAGAAGACTCAGAAACAATCTTCTTTTGCCTGTCCACCCTGTACATGCCTTGTACAAAATGTAGGCATTCACCGCCGCCAGGTCCAGCATATTGTAAAAAACTGCTACTGGCCACCTGCGTGTTGCTGCTCTTACGGAATACATCCGTGCGTTCCTTGGGTCCTTGGAGATCAGTTAGAGTGGGCGCTGGGCGCAAATATGCAGAAGTGATGTCACTTCCGCATATTGGCGGTGTCCGCTAGGTGCTAGCGCCCACTCTAACTGGTCAGGGCACCCCTGGAAATAGATTGGGGCACCCCAGAAAATTTTCGGGGCATGGGCCCCCCAAAATAGCGCTAGCGACGCCACTGAGCACTGGTGTAAAATTCAGTGCAGTTTCTAGGCTAAAATGCACCCAGGGCGAGGGTGTAAAAATTGCGCCCCCCTGAAAGCAAGGTATGGGTGCCCGCAGTATAGGTTAGCCAGGTCTAGTTGCACTCAGTATAGATTCCCCCAGTATAGGTAGCCCAGAATAGGTACCCCAGTATAGGTAGCCAGCTATAAGTCCCCCCAGTATAGGTAGCCAGGCATAGGTGAGCCAGTATAGTTGCTTCCAGTATAGGTTAGCCAGGTAGGTGCCTCCAGTATAGGTAGCCAGTATAGTTGCCCCCAGTATAGGTTAGATAGGCAGGCGCCCCCGGTATAAGTTAGATAGGTAGGTGCCCCCAGTACAGGTTAGTACAGGTTAGCTAGGTGGTTGCCTCAAATATAGGTAGCCAGAATAGTTGCCCCCAGCATAGGTTAGATAGGTAGATGCCCCCAGTATAGGTTAGTTAGGTAGGTGCCTCCAATATAGGTAGCCAGTATAGTTGTCACCTGTATAGGCTAGCTAGGTAGGTAGGTAGGTGCCCCCAATACAGGTTAGATACGTTAATGTTCCCACTATAGGTTAGATAGGTAGCTTCCTCCCAGTATAGGTTAGATAGGTAGGTGCCCCCCAGTATAGGTTAGATTAGGTAGCTGCTCCCCAGGTTAGATAGGTAGGTGCCCCCAGGATAGGTTAGATAGGTAGCTGCCCCAGTATAGGTTAGGTAGGTGCCCCCCATGATGGAGGGGGGAGCCTCAGCCGCGGAGAGGGCAGCCCAACCTCACCCTCCCTTCCTCTCCCCAGCCGCCCTCCGTGCTCCCCCCTCAGACTGCAAAGCAATGGGCAGGGAAGCGCTATACAAAACTACTCACCTCCCTGGTTCCAATCGCTACTCACTCGCCGCCAGTCTCCTCTCTGCATAGACGCTGATACACACGCTGCTTCCTGTGTGTGTATCAGCGTCTACTCTGTGCAGAGAGGAGACTGGCGGCGAGAGAGCAGCGATTGGAACTAGGGAGGTGAGTCGTTTTGTATAGCGCTTCCCTGTCCATTGCTTTGCAGACTGAGTGGGAAGCACGGAGGGCGGCCTGGGAGAGGAAGGGAGGGAGAGGTCGGGCTGCCCTCCCCGCGGCTGCGGCTCCCCCCTCCATCACAGCGCCCCCCCCTCCCAACAGCGCTTAGGGCGCCCGCACGGCCCTAGAAACGGCCATGGTAAAATTATACACACATTCACATACCTTCATGTTGTTATAGTCTGTTATCGTGTTGGGTTTCCTGTTTCTGCCATCACCGATCGTCACGTCTTGGTGCATGGAACTTAGAACACACACAGTCTTGTTTTTTTTAGGTGCATAAATTGTCAAGGATACACTGCCACTTCTAAGCACTGAAGTGGAGAATACCTCTCGCTGTGCAGTGTCGTTTGCAAGCTGAGGAAGTTCACGCCGGACTTTATTCACCGTGCCCAATAGCGTTGTTTTGCGCCGCAGCAGTCTGTGCGACAGTGACAGTGAAGTAAAGAAATTGTCCGTCGTGACATTTCTCCCATCATCCAAAAATGGCTCCATCAGATTCATGACCACGTTCTCTGCCAGCCTCTCTCCCTCCGACAGGACAGCATCACACCTTTTGGCCACCTCTACAGCATTCATATGTTGTGAAAAGCCAGCCTAATTACATTACAGTATCTGCCATACTGCCATCAATGCCATGGCAATGGAATGCCTCAGTCTGTCATCATTTGTCATGTCAATGGAACACTGCCAAAAGTGCCAATTGCCCTCTGATTGCATTTTGCTGCATGAATCGGCAACAGAGTTCTGTGTCTGCGTGGGTTTCCTCCGGGCACTCCGGTTTCCTCCCACATCCCAAAAACTTACAGATAAGTTAATTGGCTTCCCCATAAAATTGGCCCTAGATGACGATACATACACTACATGATACATACATAGACATACTGTATGATTATGACAGGGACTAGATTTTGAGCCACTCTGAGGGACAGTTAGTGACGAGACAATATACTCTGTACAGTGCTGCGTAATATGATACGGCAGGCATGTCGGAAGGTTTCCATCCAAGTCTCACACAGCTACTTTGTGTAAACAAATGTGCAAGGCCTTAGGTAATGGGTGGTTTGCACAACAATAGATTGAAGATAATCAACCCTGAAGACCTGTGAACATCTCAGCAGGAGTGAATAACACCTCTAGCCTTGCAACAGAAAATAGAAAACTCGGTAATTCTAGTGTTAATGGAGTGGGTTGGTGGGTGAGGTGACTGAGTGAGTGTCCCGACTCCCTAGTACAGTAAGTAAGTAGTAACAGTCAGGAAGTACAACTAGCAGTTACAATAATCAGTAGTAATCACAAGGAAATAGAGTGTGTGTACACTACAGACAGTGAGTGCACGCACGCGCAAACACGCGCAGGAGCTGGCCTATGAACAGAGAATGAGTGAGTGTCCCTAGTACAGTAAGTAAGTAGTAACAGTCAGGAAGTACAACTAGAAGTTACAATAATCAGTAGTAATCACAAGGAAATAGAGTGTGTGTACACTACAGACAGTGAGTGCACGCACGCGCACACACGTGTAGGAGCTAGCCTATGAACAGTGACTGAGTGAGTGTCCCTACTACAGTAAGTAAGTAGTAACTGTCAGGAAGTAGAATTTACAATAATCAATCAGTAATCAGAAGGAAATAGAGTATGTGTGCAGTACACAGACAGTGAGTACACACACACACGCAGGAGCTAGTAGCCTATGAACAGTGAGAGTGTGTGTCCTAGTACAGTTACGGTATATAACTATTCAGAAGGAAATAGAGTGTGTGTACAGTACACAGACAGTGAGTGCACGCACACGCAGGAGCTAGCCTATGAACAGTGACAGTCAGTGAGTGTCCTAGTACAGTTACAGTATATAACTATTCAGAAGGAAATAGAGTGTGTGTACAGTACACAGACAGTGAGTGAGTGCACGCACACGCAGGAGCTAGTAGCCTATGAACAGTGACAGTGAGTGTCCTAGTACAGTTACAGTATATAACTATTCAGAAGGAAATAGAGTGTGTGTACACAGACAGTGAGTGCAAGCACACGCAGGAGCTAGCCTATGAACAGTGACAGTCAGTGAGTGTCCTAGTACAGTTACAGTATATAACTATTCAGAAGGAAATAGAGTGTGTGTACAGTACACAGACAGTGAGTGCACACACACACGCAGGAGCTAGTAGCCTATGAACAGTGACAGTGAGTGTCCTAGTACAGTTACAGTATATAACTATTCAGAAGGAAATAGAGTGTGTGTACACAGACAGTGAGTGCAAGCACACGCAGGAGCTAGCCTATGAACAGTGACAGTCAGTGAGTGTCCTAGTACAGTTACAGTATATAACTATTCAGAAGGAAATAGAGTGTGTGTACAGTACACAGACAGTGAGTGCACACACACACGCAAGAGCTAGTAGCCTATGAACAGTGACAGTGAGTGTCCTAGTACAGTTACAGTATATAACTATTCAGAAGGAAATAGAGTGTGTGTACACAAACAGTGAGTGCAAGCACACGCAGGAGCTAGCCTATGAACAGTGACAGTCAGTGAGTGTCCTAGTACAGTTACAGTATATAACTATTCAGAAGGAAATAGAGTGTGTGTACAGTACACAGACAGTGAGTGCACATACACACGCAGGAGCTAGTAGCCTATGAACAGTGACAGTGAGTGTCCTAGTACAGTTACAGTATATAACTATTCAGAAGGAAATAGAGTGTGTGTACACAGACAGTGAGTGCAAGCACACGCAGGAGCTAGCCTATGAACAGTGACAGTCAGTGAGTGTCCTAGTACAGTTACAGTATATAACTATTCAGAAGGAAATAGAGTGTGTGTACAGTACACAGACAGTGAGTGCACACACACACGCAGGAGCTAGTAGCCTATGAACAGTGACAGTGAGTGTCCTAGTACAGTTACAGTATATAACTATTCAGAAGGAAATAGAGTGTGTGTACACAGACAGTGAGTGCAAGCACACGTAGGAGCTAGCCTATGAACAGTGACAGTCAGTGAATGTCCTAGTACAGTTACAGTATATAACTATTCAGAAGGAAATAGAGTGTGTGTACAGTACACAGACAGTGAGTGCACACACACACACACGCAGGAGCTAGTAGCCTATGAACAGTGACAGTGAGTGTCCTAGTACAGTTACAGTATATAACTATTCAGAAGGAAATAGAGTGTGTGTACACATAGAGTATGTGTACAGTACACACACACGCAGGAGCTAGTAGCCTATGAACAGTGACAATGAGTGTCCTAGTACAGTTACAGTATATAACTATTCAGAAGGAAATAGAGTGTGTGTACACAGACAGTGAGTGCAAGCACACGCAGGAGCTAGCCTATGAACAGTGACAGTCAGTGAGTGTCCTAGTACAGTTACAGTATATAACTATTCAGAAGGAAATAGAGTGTGTGTACACAGACAGTGAGTGCAAGCACACGCAGGAGCTAGCCTATGAACAGTGACAGTCAGTGAGTGTCCTAGTACAGTTACAGTATATAACTACAATACAAAATACAATCACTAAGTAGTAAAGGACAGCAGAAATACTGTCTAATACTATCTAATACTGTCTAATACTGTCTAAATACTAATGAGAAATAAACTAACAGAGGACAGGAGGACAGCTGCCCACACAGGCAAGGCCCTGAGGCCTAAAGCTGTAAGCCTGCAGCAGCTGTCTGAGTCTCTCTCTATGTAACACAAAAGCTACTAACTAAAATACAATGTCTATCTAACTAACAACAATATAGGTGTGTATAGGAGGTGTATGTGAGCAAAAACGCTAGGTAAATGACCACAATAGAGCTCTTGCTAAGCCAAAGCACAAAGGAGCAACTCTCTCTCTATGCAAGTCTCAGGCAAGGACGGAGAAACGGAACATGGCGGCCGCTATTTATAGGGTAGGGGCTGGCCAGGGTCCCCCTCTGTGATTGGCTGCCGTCAGAGGGCCTGGGAGCCCTCTGATTGGCTCTAAGGACATCAATCTGGGCTATGACGCTATTCAAGCTCGGTATTCGAGCTCGAATAGCGCCGTTTGCTCGAATAGCTCGAATAGTGAATGGGCTATTCGCGTTTACTCGAATAGCCCATTCGAATAGCTGCAGCTATTCTGAGCTCGAATACCGAGCTCGAATAGCTGGAAAAGAGCTCGAATATTCGAGCTACTCGAATATTCGAGCTCTGCTGAGCACCACTGCATATGACTATGGTAGGGATTAGATTGTGAGCTCCTTCGAGGGACAGTTAGTGACAATACTATATATACTCTGTACAGCACTGCAGAAGATGTCGGCGCTATATAAATACTAAATAATAATAATAATAATGCCATCACCTCATTCCTCCCACCAATTCAGTGGGAAGCCAATTAACTTAGTCATATGTAAAAAGTTTAGGAACCCCTCTTAAAAAGATAGCCCACTGAAGTCAGTTTGCTACACACATATTCTAGGATTGCTCCGAGTGGCAAGTTCTTTGGAACCAAATTAAACATACTTATATATAAAAATAAAAAAAAGAGGAACATAAAGTGAGATGAATATGAAAGCTGCCATGTTCATTCTTTAATAAATAATGCGAGTTGATTGAGTTGAAGTAACTGGCCCAGAATAAGCATGTAAATCAGATGCTCTGCTCTGACTCTGGTCTGACTCCATTGGCAGCTTGAATGTTCCAGGTATGTGACTCAAAAACAACTAAAGTCAAAAGCTCAGCTTTAGAGCCAGGCAACTAGCATTGTTTTTTGCAGAATCAAGATGTATTCCTCTCACTTCAGGTTCCCTTAAAATCAAACAATGAAGTTAGAAATAACAGCAATCCAGGCTTTAATTTTTTTGCTACACAAAAATATTTGAAAATATTTTTTCAGATTATATTATTAGCTACTTCAATGGATAATACTCTACTACTGGAAAAACATGCTTTAAGTCTTTTATTGAGTTCTTATCAGAGTGGGTGCTATACTGTTAATGAGCAGGATATTACACAAAATTTATGATACAGAAAACATTATAGTTCTGCTTTAACTTTATGGACCATACTGAGGGCTTATGGTTCCTTATCAAACCTATTACTACTGATTGCTTATAGTTGACTGACTACAACAAATCAATAAGCTATGTAACGCTATCTCCTGTACTCTGTGGAAATATACACAGTATACCTGGCTACATAGGGGAGACTCAGGAGGCTTATGCTGCATACACACTTGAGATAAAAGTCTCTGGAAAAGGCAAGATCACAGACCAATTTTACCCCATTCCATGTAGTATGAGAGCCATACTCTACACAGTCTATTCTATGGAGCTGCACTCCCCATCAGATAAAATCTTTGCAAGATGCTGCACACCAAGATGCCCTTACACATTCAAAAGATTATTATCTGCAAAAGATCTCTTCTTGCAATAGATCCATTCCTGCAAAATGCATTCATAGTCTATGAGATCTGCAGATCCTCATACACACCTTGTTTAACAGACTTCATCTGCATATCTGGCAATCATCTGCAGATCTGAAAATCCATCCTGGTGGATCTGATCTGCAGATGATCTGCAGATGATTGCCTGCTAAACAAGGTGTGTATGATGATCTGCAGATCTCATAGACTATGAATGCATTTTGAAGGAATGGATCTATTGCAGGAAGAGATCTTTTGCAGATACTGATCTGTTGCATGTGTACAGCATCTTTGTGTGCAGCATCTTGCAAATATTTTATCTGATGGGGAGTGCAGCTCCATAGAATAGACTGTGAAGGTATGGCTCTCATACTACATGGAATGGGGTATAATTGGTCTGTGATCTTGCCTTTTCCAGAGACTTTTATCTCAAGAGTGTATGCAGCATTAGTTACCGGAGTCTTTGCAAAACCATTGACCATGTGTGATGATTGAGTAAAACTCCAAGCATGGTTTGTTCATTGGGGGCTTCACTGGAGATTATATTTTCTAAAGGGGTAAAATGTGGCTGAAATGCCAGACCAAGACTGTAATAGGTACTGCTGCCACAGCATGTCCTTCGACAAGCTTGTAAACATCATCCTAGATACTTAACCACTTGAGGACCACAGGCTTACACCCCCCCCCCCCCCCCCCAGGATATTTTTTACAATTCAGCACACTACAGCTTTAACAGTCCGCTGCACAGCCATACAATCTAGCACACAAATGAATCTTGCCTCCTTTTCTTGCCAACAAGAGAGCTTTCTGTTGGTGGCATCTGATTGCTGCTGCAGTTTTTATTTTTTTAATTAATTTTATTGATTTTTTTTTAATAAAAATGCTTTTTTAATTATCTCCATATGCATCAGCCTATGAGAGGAATTGTGTTGTGAGCCACTCCAGGGGACAGCCAAGTGCAATATAGCGCAGCGCTGTACAAAAGTAAATAGACTTTCTTTTCATTCCCTACAGCCTGCCAGCTCCGATCGTGGCTGGCAGGCTGTTTATGGAGCAAAGCTCCATAACTCGGCAGGAATGCGTGCACGATCCCTGCTATCTCTGCCTACAGGACCTGACACCAATCGGCATTAGGCATTAGGCAGTCCTGTAGCTGCCACTCTCCCACCGCCAATGAGCATTAGGCAGTCAAGAGGGGGTTGAGTGACTGCATAAGGGGATACTGCATCATACAGTGCATTATAATAGATTGTTGTTGTTTATTAAGTATTTAAGCTGTCATGTGTGTCATGAAGTTTAGTGAAGATCGCTACACAAGTATGCCTTCATTACAAACCAATTGGCAAAAATATAGGTACTTACAATACAACTTGCAAATCCAATTCCACCCATTTTAGGGCTAATGTAATTCCAAACACCAATACTTCCTCTTCGTATCCTCTGTCCTACTGAAAGTTCCAGGAAGAACAGTGGAATTCCAATAAGAAGGAGGAGGATTAAATATGGCACCAGGTATGCACCTAGAACAAGGTCAATAAGTTAAACTTAACTTCATAACTTTATATGCCATTAGTAATGTTACAAGAGAAAGAATGTTAAATGATCAACAAATTGTGTATAGAATGGAGCTATTGCCACTGAGTAGAATACATTATTGATATGCATATGAGCAGCACGGTGGCATAGTGGTTAGCGCTCTTGCCTTGCCTAGCTGGGTCCCCGGTTCAAATCCCAGCCAGGTCAACATCTGCAAGGAGTTTATATGTTCTCCCCGTGTATGCGTGGGTTTCCTACAGGTACTCCGGTTTCCTCCCACATCCCAAAAACATACAGATACGTTAATTGGCTTCCCCCTAAATTGGCCCTAGACTTCAATACATGCACTACACAATACATACATAGACATAGGACTATGGTAGCGATTAGATTGTGAGCCCCTCAGAGGGACAGTTACGTGACAAGACAATATACTCTGCAAAGCGCTATGGAAGATGTCGGTGCTATATAAATACTAAATAATAATAATAATATGCATGTAGTATGTTTTCTTTAACTCAACATACAGAAAAAAAATCAGACTTAACCACTTGAGGACCACAGTGGGAAACCCCCCTAAAGACCAGGCAAATTTTTGTGAAAATGGCCACTGCAGCTTTAAGGCCAAGCTGCAGGGCCATACAGCACAGCACACAAGCGAGCTCTCTGTTGGTGGGGTCAGATCGACCCCCGGATGTTTGTTTGTTTATTTTTAAATAAATGTTTGTTTTTTTTAATACATTTTGCTACTTTTATTTTTATATATTACCCCCTCCCTCCCCCCGCCAGCCAATCCATGTGATCAGCTGTCATAGGCTTTAGCCTGGACACAGGAGGGGACAGCCGTGTCACACGGCTGTCATAAGTACAGAGCTGCTGCTGATTGCAGTGCTGTACTATGTAATTAGACAGCGGTTTCGCCGTCTAACAGTCTCCCGAGCGGCAGTTGCCGCTCGGAGACTGAAGGCAGGGTGGAGCTCCCCCCCCCCCCCCCCCCGGGCAGGAGATGCGTGCGCAGCCTGCGCGCGATCTCCTGCAGTAGCCGGCCCCAGGACCTGATGCCAATAGGCGGTCCTGGGGCTGCCGACACAGTCACGCCCATTGGCGTGAGGCGGTCCTAGAGAAGTTAAAGGTCTAGTTTATAAGGATAAATGAGAAGCAGTGTGCTTGGCTAGACTCCCCTTCAACAATGTT
Source organism: Hyperolius riggenbachi (assembly GCF_040937935.1). NCBI lineage: Eukaryota > Metazoa > Chordata > Amphibia > Anura > Hyperoliidae > Hyperolius > Hyperolius riggenbachi. The sequence continues at coordinate 329,056,865 of NC_090648.1, read as the reverse complement.
TGTACTCTTGACAGACAAGTAAGGCAACTCTTCTGTGGCAGTTTAGTCAGAGAATTGCCTGTCACATGCTGCATGCAGCATTTGGAACCTGCCATCAACTGCCATGGTTGATGAATGCCCTACAACTATCAATAAAAACTTTTCATTTCATTAGCCTAATTGTAAAGAGAAAGGTTTGGTGGTAGGTCATCTGCTGTTAGTCTCTAAACTGCTTAGCAACTGAAAAGCTTAAAACTCAGCACACTGTCCCCTTTAAGATAAAATGGCAGTCCCCAATCAGTATGCTTGTTTATTACACAGTTTTAGTGTTAGGAATACAAACTCACCTGGTTCCTTGTGGGTGGACGCTCATCCTGTGCATACTTGTTATGCTCTTTGTCACCTTGATAGACAGAGAGTAAGCAGGAGTGCTGCTGCCACACAGTGACAACTCTAGTAGGTAATGCAGCAAATTTATCCCGGTCCTTACTTGGCTAATTATTCCCCAAGGTGAGCCTGTTTTGCATGTGGCTGCAGTCGGCGTGCAGCCAATTCTTTCTGGGCCAATTATTGCTCTGGTTATCCTGATTTGCATGTATTGTCAGATTGGTTGCTGCACACATAAATATCCACTCTTGATAGCGCACCACAGTGATGATAGAGGTTAGTCTTTAGTATTAACCACTTGATGACCACAGTGGTAAACCCCCCTAAAGACCAGGCTAGTTATTGCTAAAATGGCCACTGCAGCTTTAAGGCCAAGCTGCAGGGCCGCACAACTCAGCACACGAGTGATTTCCCCCACCCCCTTTTCCCCCCACCAACAGAGCTCTCTGTTGGTGGGGTCTGATCGCTCCACAGTTGTTTATTTTTTTTTTATAAATATTTATTTATTTTTTTAATAAATTTAGCTTTTTTTAAATTTGTTTTCCCCTGCTCCCTCCCTCCCTCCTCCCACCAGCCAATCAGGGTGATCAGCTGTCATAGGCTTCAGCCTATGACAGCCGATTATTGCCCAGCCTATGGAGGGGACAGCCGTGCCACACGGCTGTCCCCAGTACAGCGCTGCTGCCGATCCATTCTTTAGATCTGATGTTTTTGTAGCTACACTTTTTATGAGTGTGAAGATTATGATGTCAACACTTGTTTTATAACCCTTGGAATATGGACCACCTAAGGCTGTTAGGGTCACCAGAGTTAAGCAAGGCAACAAGTATGAACATTGGGAGGCCGCATCTGAATTTTGCTGGCGGTCCCCTTGATTTATGGTTACGCCCCTGGTGGTAGGAATTTGGGTATAGGATCTGAAAGGAAACCGGTGACTGCCTGGGAACCTGACATTCACATCTATTAACAACAAAGTTGTAAGTCCCCTTACTAAAATGCTATGGCAAAAGTTTGCTTCTTTTGCAACAATTAAAGAATCACTATCGTGAAAAATTGTAACATTTAAAATACCGGTACATGTGCAATGCACGTACGTTTGTCCCCAAGTAAAATGCACTATAAATTACTTTTTTCCTGTGTAGCTATCACTTACAGAAAGTAAAAACATTATGACAGGTTTTTAACAAGTCCATCTCCCCATGGGGCATTCTTGGGAATTCCTTTATTTTTACAAGCACTTCCTGGATGGCAGAGGCATAGTCTATCTACTAGTATAGTGTTCAAACCAGTAGAGAGGCTGGGACTCTGGGAGTTATTCTGTTGACAATCAACATTGTGAATCTCCCTCCCCCCCCCCCCCCAGATTTTTACTACCTAGTGACAGGAACATAGGAAAAAGGTAATCTATAGTGCAATTCTTCTGAGACAAATGTACATTTATATTCTATTTTTTATTTTATTTATGTATTAGTTCTTTAACCCTTTCAGGACCAGCACCCTCTGCCCCCTTAAGGACCAGAGGGTGCTGGTCCAGCAAACCGCCGCTTCCCGACGAATCGCCGCTTCCTGACGAATCGCCGCAAGTTACCGTCGCTCCCGCCAGACACGCCGCTCTGTCCCCGCCGCAGGCTGCTCTCTCTGCCGTCGCTATGATGGCAGAGCGCTGTGCGCCGGTCAGGAGCCGCTTTTATTGGCTCCTGACCCTGTCATTCCATGTAAGCCAATGGGAACGGCTTACATGAATGACAGGGCCAGGAGCCAATGAAAATGGGCGACGGGGACGGGCGGGGGCGCGCGGTCAATGGGACGTAGAGCTTACGTCCGGTCAGAACCGCAGCGCCCCCTGCCCAACGTAGATTCGTACTCGCTCGGTCTGCAGGTAGTTAAGCAACATAACCAAGCTTTGTATTCACTAATTGTACCTTTGTACTAGTCTCCTACACTAAAGTCACTCTACAAACACTGACTTCCTATATGTGGGAGCTCCTCTTGTTTATTCATTCATCATTTTACACAGTTGTGTAGAATAAATAAATAAGTGGAGCACATTGAAAACGTACATACATAATAAGTACAAAACATGACACAGGAAGAAAAAAGGACTGTTCCCAGGCAAGCTTATATTCTGAGAACATAGGTTACAACAGACAGAAAAACTGGGACTGTAGTTTCTCAATTATAAAAGGTTAAAATAGAACAAAAGCTTTGGTGGACTGCCTGAAAGTAGGGGCAATTCTAATAGGATGGGGGAAGGATGATACAGAGAGTGAGATAAGCTCTTAAGAAGTTTTGGAGCCACATACAGAAAGGGGTCAAAAAAAGGATGTCTTTGGGAGGTCAGTTGAGAAGCAGAAATAACATGCTAGATTTTGCCATAAGGTTAGAAATATAGACAGGAGTCAGAAGCAGTCGTCTGCTATAGCGGCTACACATTGAAAATGCAGAGATTAAGGGTTAGGCTGCAGAAATTAAGTGTTAGGCACCAACAGGGGTGGGGTTAAGGGTTAGGCACCACCAGGGGTGGCGTTAAGGGTTAGGCACCAACAAGGGAGGTTAAGGGTTAGGCACCACCAGGGGAGGGTTCTGTGTGAGAGTAGAGAGAGGTTAGGTCATAGTAAAATATCTGTAAATATTACCAACATTTTACTATATCAATGTAGTAGAATATCGGTAACACTACTCTATTACTGCTATCCTGCTCCCTTTTTGAACTTGTGTTTTTTTCAAATGTATTTCCAAAACGTGCTCAAAATATATTATAAAAACTATTTTGAAAGCCTTCTAGTCTTCTATCGGAGCAGAAGACTAAGGCCACATACAGACATCAGACCATAGTCTTTGGAAAATGAAAGATCACAGACCAATCTTACCACCCTTCCTGTAGTATAAGAGCCATACTCTACACAGTCTTTTCTATGGAGCTGAACTCCACATCAGGAAAAAATCTTTGCAAGATGCTGCACACACAGATTCTGTACAGACACAAAAGACCAGTATCTGCAAAAGATCTGTCCCTGCCAAAAATCCATTCCTGCAAATTGCAATGATAGTCTATGAGATCTGCAGATCATCATACACACATGATTTAACTGACATTCATCTGCAGATCTGCAGATCTGAAAATCCATCCTGGTGGATCTGATCTGCAGATGAATGTCAGTTAAATCATGTGTGTATGATGATCTGCAGATCTCATAGACTATCATTGCAATTTGCAGGAATGGATTTTTGGCAGGAACAGATCTTTTGCAGATACTGATCTTTTGTGTCTGTACAGAATCTGTGTGTGCAGCATCTTGCAAAGATTTTTTCCTGATGTGGAGTTCAGCTCCATAGAAAAGACTGTGTAGAGTATGGCTCTTATACTACAGGAAGGGTGGTAAGATTGGTCTGTGATCTTTCATTTTCCAAAGACTATGGTCTGATGTCTGTATGTGGCCTAAGTCACAAAAAGTGTGGACTTTTTTACTTTCATTAGAATTAGCCAAAACTTGATAAAGCTAACAGTTGCCTGCCTCAACAGAAAATTAAAGACTTTAATCAAACTACTGTTAAAGAACAAATAGTATGATTTATACAACTTTTCTCACGAGTCATCTCTTTTTCCTTATTTTTATAAACCTATAAGGGCTCTTATGCAATTTTCATTTCTACTGGGTTTTTTTTTCTCAGAAGACATTTTAATACCGTATTAGTATGATACTTTTAAGACCTCAAAATTAATTTTCTTTTTGCCTACTTTTTCAGTGTTTTTTTCTGTTGTTAAGGCCTGAAAAGCTAATTTATAGAAAAAATGGAAATGTATATTTTGGGAAAAAACTCAGGAGAAAAAATCAACTGAATAAGGACCCAGGAGAGATAACTCATGAGACAAAGAGGGAAGTTCATGATATCAGATAGATAAGAGGGACTATGCACAAAGGTTTGGTAAAGTTGCCAAGCACTCCAGTTACTTACGCTGACATTGCATTGGTTTCACAATTAGCATCCTGCATTACCTAGGTAATGTGAGCATTATCAGTATAATGTGTGCTACACAAATAGCTTAATGCATGTTACCCTACCAATGTTTGCATTACCAAGTTAACAGTGGTTATGCTAATTGAGCAATGTGCACTACCTTGTCAGCATAAGCAATGGTTAAATTGTCATGCGTTCTCTCTTAGCATGGCAACTTCACAGAACTTTTGTACATATGCCCCAAAGGAAGATAAGTTATGACAGAACACTGATAAGGAGAGATAGTTCATGAAATAAAACCAATGAGGGGGAGATAATTCATGAGATTAGAAAGAAAAGGGGAGATGGTTAAAGGGATACTGTAGGGGGGTCGGGGGAAAATGAGCTGAACTTACCTGGGCCTTCTAATGGTCCTCCGCAGACATCCTGTGTTGGCGCAGCCACTCCCCAATGCTCCGGCCCCGCCTCCGGTTCACTTCTGGAGTTTCTGACTTTAAAGTCAGAAAACACCTGCGCCTGCGTTGCCGTGTCCTCGCTCCCGCTGATGTCACCAGGAGTGTACTGCGCAGACACAGACCATATTGGGCCTGCGCTGTGCGCTCTTGATGACATCAGCGGGATCGAGGACACGGCAACGCAGGCGCAGTGGTTTTCTGACTTTAAAGTCAGAAATTCCAGAAGTTAACCAGAGGCGGGGCCGGAGCATCGGTGAGCGGCTGTGCGGGCACAGGATGTCTGCGGGGGACCGTTAGAAGCCCCAGGTAAGTTCAGCTCATTTTCCCCTGACCCCCCTACAGTATCCCTTTAATGACAAGACAAATGGAGGAAATAATTTATGAGATATGTTTTGTGAATTTAGGATTTTAAATTACAGATTGTAACGGTTGGGTGAAGCAACTCAGATGTCTGATTTTATGGTGATCTGCAGAATAACCAATAATACAGACGCTATACCTGATTATGTGGTGATCTGCAGAATCACCAATAATTCTAGTATAGCTAAAGTGTGCTAAGAGTGTAGTGCATGGTGCAACCGTAACTTTATTAGTTTTGCAAGACCTTACCAGAGGTAAGGTACTATAATACACAGACTGTAACCTAGTAGTTTGGTGAGACCTCACCAGAGGGGCTGGTGAGGTACTATCAGTACACAGACAGTGAAACAGAGAACAAGCCCCAGCAACTGGTGATGCTGAGGGAATCTCCCGAGGAGCGTGTGATTCAGACTATACTGCAACCTAGTGATCACCTGAGGAGCAGGTGATCAAGACTATACTGCAGTCTAGTGGACACCTGAGGAGCAGGTGTTACAAACAATACTGCAACTACTGATCACCCGAGGAGCAGGTGATTAAGACTATACTGCAGTCTAGTAAACACCTGAGGAGCAGGTGTTACAAACAATACTGCAACTACTGATCACCTGAGGAGCAGGTGATTCGCTACTAAGAATCCCTCACCAGAGGCTAACCCACTGGTGGGGACAGAGTGGTCAGACAGGCAAGGTTCGGCAACAGGGAGGTAAGTAACAGTACAGAATCGTGAGGCAAAGGGATAATGGGTAACAGGCAGAGGTTCAGCAACTGATCAGATAGGCAGAAGTACAGAAACGTTAGACAGGAAGCAAGGTCAGAGTTATAGCCAGAATCATACACAGGTAATCAATAACAATATAACAATTCCTAGTCTAGGTGTGAAGTCCTTGGTTTCAACACCTGGGATTTAGTCTAAGGTCTGAGCGCTAACACGTAAGTATTCACGACAGCAGACGAGGGCCGAATGACAAGTGAAGGCTTATGAGGAAGAGAGAGACTCTCAGCCACTCCCACCTCGGATTTCCGCCAATCCGATCGGCGAGAGTCATCCCTGACGTCAGCCGACCGGCAGGTCAGCTGACGCGCCTTCTGCAAGCATAAAGGTCCTGTCTCCGCGCGCGCCCACGCGAGACAGACCTCCTGTGAGTCAGAGAACTGACCATTCCCGGCGTGCCAGACGCCGAGGGAACGGAGAATGCTTGTGAGCCAGGGAAGGAAGCGGCTGCAGACATCCCCTGCGTTACGGCAGCCGCTGAGCTACTAGTTGTTACACACATATACTATTATCAATTAAGCTAGCATAGCTGCATCTGTACAAAATAGAAGTTTAATTTCAATATGCTTTTCGAAAGCAGGGATACTTAGTTATGTTTACTGCAATAATGATCCTTTATATGGTCGGGCCTACTTTATCCTTCCCAAAGCCCTTTTCTGCTTCCAGTTGACTAAAATCTTAAACACACTTGTACTAGACTCTAGGCTACTGACATGTTCTGTTTCTTTTTGGGGTGGACAACGACTGACGGAGTGGTGCAGGAGGTGTATCACAGACTGGGCAGGTTTAGTGGGGAAAAAAAAAAGAGTTCCCCACAGTCTACATATACATAGACTATAGTCTATAAATAATTCAACCACTTGGCCTTTATCATATGAATAATATTATATCAATTATTTGTCCTCAATAAAGAGAATATTATTCATATGATAGACAAGTGGTTGAATTATTTATAGACTACAGTCAATTTATATGTATCCTGTGGGGAACTCTTTTTTTACTTTTGGTTGTGTAATACTTTAATGCTGGATACACACGGTGCGTTCGCGCACTCGATTCCCCGCTCGATTCCCGGCCGCTCGATTATTTCCGACATGTCCGTTTCCAGTTTCGATGGATCGTTAGGTTGATTTGGCATACTTTGCATGAGAATCGACCTAACAATCAACGAAATGCGCTCGGAAATGCTCGGAAATAATCTAGCGGCTGGGAATCGAGCAGGGCATCGAGTGTGGGAACGCACCGTGTGTACCCAGCATTAGACCCTTTCCCACTGGGGTGTCCTAGACATTGAATAGTGGACCTCCCTTATTTTGCTCATCTTTGTTTGTGTTTTAATAGGTTTAGCGGGGAGAACAATGCTCTTGGACAGCTTTCAGCAAAGTAGATTTTGCCAGGTGGATAACTTGCCAGTGTGTTGAGTTAAATCGGGGGCCACTGTTCACATGCCAAATGTTTTGGCAGAGTCAGTCGTTATCACCCTCCTTGGCTGAGTTGAATCTAGCATATGTAGGCTTCCGTGGTAGATTGCCAACTCTTATCTCTATGGCCACAATCACTAGTGTATCTAGAGATTCCTAATGTTGAAACCAAATAGAGTGCCATGGATATGCTGGCCACCCTGTAACACAAGAGAGTCCCCCGTCCCCGGCACTGCTCAGGTACATTTATTAAAAAAAAGTGGGACATGACAATATTATACTGCGGGATAATGCACTTGTTTTACATTATGGCAGTGGGAAATTCAAGTATACCTTTAGCTTTACTCTGCTCATATAAATTTTACTGGGATTTACGCAAACTATGTAGGCTATTTGCATAATGTGACATTTGCACTGTGAATAAAACAAATGTTATGTAAACTACGTAACATGGCTTAAGTAATTTGCAGAACACCTGGTGGCATTTTAGGGGAACTGCCTGCTCACATAAAATGTACTAAAAATGTTCACATTAAACTCTTTTTATCACTTTTATTTACCAGTTATTAAAAAATAAAATACATGCAGAGAGCTTTTTCTCAGCGATATGTCAGAACTATTTCTGTAATGGTGTGTCACATTGTCCCTTTCACAATATCCCAGTTTTGCGTAGGAGGTAAGGTGGTTCTTGCATGGCGGTGTCTAGCTTTTGTAAACAGTTAAGTCTAATTCATAATTCAGCCAGCATTCACCTGATAATTACATAAAATGAAGTAGAACTTTTTAATATTACATAAATAAAAACTGAGCAATAGTAAGACCTAAATAGCTGTATGTAGCATAATTGAATTCTTCCTTTCTGCAAGTCTGGCTACTTTGGAACATAAGCAGAAATAAATACATAGCATATTGCCATTCCCAGAACGTACAGGAAAAGGAAAGGGCATATGGGTATCTACTACTTATGAAAAAGGTGTACATTGACCTGTGTTGTACTGATGACATATACTTGTTTTGTTCAGTAGTCACATATGCAGAATAACTGAAACTAGGTTTATATAGTGGATTTATCAGCTCTCTACATAAGCAGTGTCTTCACTCCATGTTTCTAGCTATGGCACAACAGGAACCAATGGTCCACAACAGTCTAGATAATCTTAGCTGGCAATATAAGTAGAACAGTGCCCTCTACAGGCTAGATGTAAGGACACCACACTACTATTTCTCCCAAAAGCTCTATACATTTTGAAGGAAAAAAAGAAATATAAAATACACGATTTCTTAGTTTTCACCCATTAAAGCTCCAAAATTAAATATGGTGCCACATGTTGTGTATATGTTTTGTATTGTATGCTACAGTATTGTATTGTGAGTTTTTAGTTCATAAAAATGTCACAAATATGTCATGTTATAAATGTTATGTCATTACATTTATTAACTTCGTTAATGATTTTGCCCCCTTTAAAAATCTCTGTAAACTAAAATACTGCTTTTAAAAAGACAATCGTGGGATGAGGGCAAATCATGTATGAGTACTTCTTACTGGATTGTATTAAATACTAAATGATACTGTTCAGTGCCATAGACATCTACTAAACAAATGCGGTATATGAGGATTTTTTTTTATTATTATTTTTTTTTACTTTTAAACCTGGAATTCAATGGCAGCAAATTCACTGCTGTCGTTCATAAGTAGTGAAAGAGTAATTGTCATCTCTTTTATTCTTCTCCCCCTTATTGAGTGTTCATTTATTTTGATTGGTTAAAAATGGTTTTGCAGTACAATGTGATTACTATTTAAAGGCAATTTACATTAATTTATTTATTTTGATGCATTTATTTATTAGGTTGAGTATGCAAAATAGTTTAAAGGGACTCCGAGCAGTGCAGTAACTATGGAAAGATGCATACCATTTTAAAGCTCTCTTTCTCCTCTTTCCAATTATATATAAACCGCCACCCTACGCCTTTTTCACGATCGAAATCGTGGCCGACATCTTGGATTCCTTATTCAGCATTGTATTACACAGGACGACACTTTCCCCTGTGTCGGCAGCTCCATTCAACACAATGCAATGAAATACAAGGAACCCAGGGGGATATAATTACAAACATCATGCTGGTAGGTGTGAGGATATAATTAATTAGTTGTGGGTATGCTTAAAGGCATACCCACAGGCACTGCTCGGAGTCCCTTTAAGTATTTCTCCGCCTAAATCATATTAAATATCAAAACTTAAAAATGTGATAGGTTTGACTCTGGGCCAGGACACCATCTACATGGAGTTTGCATGTTCTCCTCACATACAAATGGGTTTGACACACTCTCCTGCATCAAATATATTAGCAAGTGGTGCATGTGGAGCTTTAATAACAATATGATGCCACACAATATATGCCACACAAATATATGCCACACAAATATGCTAATATACTGTGCATTATCTTTACCAGTTCCTACCATGCAGTAATAAAAATCTACCACAGCTCTTACCTCCTCCATTTTTCTGGCATAGGTATGGGAATCTCCACACATTTCCTAAGCCAACCGAAAAGCCCACTTGTGCAAGAATATACTGGAGTTTGCTGTTCCATGCTGGTCGTTCGTCTTCTGTGTCAGAGCCCTCCTCGAGATCTCTGTCTTTATCTAGCTCATCTTGGACCATTAACTCACTCTTCTTGAAACTTTCATCACATGAATCCTCATTGGACAGCAAATCTTTAACTGATTCCACAACATCATCGTCCAGCTCTCTCTTAGCTATTTTACTGTTCTTAGGCATCTGAAGTAATGATAACGTTTTCTATGCTTGTTCAATATATTTAGATGTGCAGTCCTCAAGGATCACTTTCTATCACCAAAGTCAATTATGGTAAAGAAGTCTAGTGAAAATGTTCATAACTACTTTCAGCTCTGAAGTGTTGCTCACAATAATACTCAAAGTTCCATAGTGACTAGAAACCTAAAAGGTAAAAAAGTAAAACATATATTATTAGTCTGCAGCAAGTATAAACTTTTAAAATGTTGAAGAGGTTATTATTGATACAAATAAATACATGCATCTCAGCTCCAACATTATATCATGTTTGAAGTAGTTACTTAATTGGACCAGTTCACCACTAGGAGGTTTTTCCCTTTACAGACCAGAGCATTTTTCTCTTTTCAGCATTCCTTACATGTATTCATTACTTTATCACTACTTATCACAACAAAGTCTACATCTTGTTTTTTTGCCACTAATTAGGCTTTTTATGGGTGCTACATTTTGCTAAGAATTATTTTATTCTAGATGCATTTTAACAGGAATAATGAGAAACAAAAATTAAAAAAATCATTATTTCTCTGTTTTTCCCGGTTATTATAACGTTTAAAGTATGCCCCTAATACAATGTATGGGGACAATATTTTATTTGGAAATAAAGGTGTATTTTTTCAGTTTTGCACCTGTCACTAATTACAAGCCCTTATTTGCAAAAATAACAGTAATATACACATCATGGCATTCATATTAAGAAAGTTGAGTCCCCGAGGCTTTTAAAATGCAATTTTTTTTATTATTTTTTTTTTTGGGGGGGGGGGGTAGCTATGGGAGAGTGGATGAATTAAGGGGTTCATTTTAATGGGGAATTCATGTATTTTCTTTATTATAATGTATGTAGGGTGTAATTTTACAATTTGGCCACTAGATGCCCCCCACCCCAGTTTATTTCTGTGTAGTGCAAACAGTACACAGGAAATAATGTGTGTATACTTTCACTTTTGCTTTATCAATGACCATGGCATCTCATTGATGCCGATGGTCACTTATCACAGCTACTTTAAACGGTGACTGGGAGCTGTGTTCCCATTCACTAATCAGTGGTCTAATACTCTGCCATGGAGTAAAGTCCCAGGCACACAAAACTATGTATGCCACACATTAGAATGCAAAGATGCATATCTATGCCCCTGTGTGGGAACAGCCACAAAAAGTCCAACGGGTTGTAGATATAGGTGGCATAAGTGGTTAAAGCTAGCATTTTTCAACTTAAACCAATACATGGTATAACCTTAACAAACCATACCATACCAAAAAATGTTAACATTTGAAATACATGTAAACACATACTCATTAGATGTACTTTTCTCCCAGAGTGAAATGCACTATAAATGACTTTTCCCTTTGTCACTGTCACTTACAGTAAGCATTCCTTGGAAAGGATCTACACAAAGATGCTGGGCAGAATCCATACTTATTTGAACACTATTTTGTCGCTTGGACTGAGCAGCAGTTGTTCAGTAAATGCTTTTGAAAAAGCTGAGAATCCCCATGAGGAAATGGATTAGTCCAGATTTTTACAACCCAATATATGTAACAGCGACATAGGAAAAAAGAGTAATTATTAGTGCATTTTGCTCTGGGACAAATGTATATCTTATATGTATTTTCATTTTTCGCAATGGTGGCCCTTTAACTTCATGCTTTACTAAATGGCAGCTTTGGTATAGTTCAACAATAGGAAACAAATATGCTGTCAGTCCTAGAGGACAACTGAACTGAAGAGGGATATGGAGGCTGCCATATTTATTTCCTTTTAAACAATGCCCATTGCCTGGCTGTCCTGTTAATCCTCTGCCTCTTATACTTTTAGCCATAGACTCAGAACAAGCATGCAGATCAAAAGTTTGATGTAAGTTTGACTGTTTTTTTCTCTTATTTGTTATAGGTGTGTGATACAGATACTACTGAAAGATCATCAGGATGTCAGGCAACTGGTATTGTTTAAAATAAAAATATAGCAACCTCCATATCCCTCACAGGTCAGTAGTCCTTTAAAATAAATCTGTAGTGGTTTTTTTCAATCAGCTACTTACCTATGCAGAGTGAAGGCGCTGGGTCCTATAGAGCTTCCGGCACAGGAGGCTTCAGAAGCTCTTGTGTCTCTGAGTGCTCCTGAAGATGAGTGGCTCTGTACTGCGCAGGGGCGAGTGTGTGCGATAGCTCGCTCACGCATGTGCAGTAAGGAGCGGACCGTCTTCGGAAACACTCTAAGACACAAGTGCTTCCATGGGCTCCCGGAGGCTGACGAAGCTGTGCTTGACCAGTTGGTTGAAGAAAGCTAACTGGGGTGACAGCGCTGGAACACGGGGGGCTGTGAGAGGAAAGGAAAAGCTTTTAAGGACCCAAAGCCTTCCCTCTCCATAGGTAAGTATCTGATTTAAGAAAACAAAACACTACATATTTACTTTAAAGCCCAAGTTCAGGCACAGTTTTTACCTGTAGTAAATATGAGGGGATTCCATTAGTAGCACATTTGAACCAAGGGATTGCATCGGGGTGAAGTAAAGTAAAACCAGTAGAGATGACAAGTTCATTCTTTAAAAAATATTTTCATAGAAAATGTATGGAAAGGGTTGATAGAATCACGTGACTGATTAGTAAGTCTGTAATTGTCATCATCTCAGTTTTGCTTTCTGTTTAGCGCTCTAAAGAAAACAGATGAGAGGCATGACCACGTGATTGTGACCAGTCATTCAGAGACTTACAAATCGGTCAGCTGATCAAATTACATGTTTTTCTATGAGTTCTCCTCATTAAGTAGTTATGTAAAATAAGGGAATCATCTCTACCAATGCATATAATTTCCATTCATTCTAGGGGTTTTCTGTAAACCCCTGATATATTCAGGCATACTTATCTGTGATACACATCCTGCTATTAAGGATGCTAGTGGTAGGACCATGATACTTGTCCGTGATGCACATCCTGCTATTAAAGATGCTAGTGGTAGGAGCATGGTTTATAAGTGCCGCATGGTTAAAATGTGACCAATGCATGTGCTTTTTATGATGATTGGAGATAAGGGTCCCTATGCAATTAACTTTTCTTCTGAGTTTTTTCCTAGGAGACATATTTTAAAAATACATTTTCAGCACCTAACAATTTAAAAATAACTAAAATCCGGTAGAAAAATAATATCAAACTACAAGTATTTTATTGATAAAGGGCCTGATCCATTTTTTCTCCTAAGTTTTCTCCCACTTGATATTTTTACATCTCATAAATAAAATGTTGTTTAAGACACACCCACCAGCAAGCAATAAAATACTCCGAATAATATTGACAGTACTTTTTCACTTTTTGATACTTTTTCAATTGCAGAGTGCCAAACATATGAACATTAAAAATCATCTCCTAGGAGAAAACGTTGTAGAAAAAGTGAATTGGATTGGGCCAAAAGTGTGAAAACATCTCCTGTGAGTATACTTAGAAGAAAAGTTAATTACCTAGTGCCTTAGGCTTGTTAAAGCCATCGGGGGGCCTCCTGGAATGTCTGTGTTTGGTTGGTTGAGTCTGGTGCCTAATTGGGGTGAGGACCTCAGTCGGTTTTATAAGCATGTCCAGAAATTAACAATGTTTGTATAAATTACATACAAGCATTAAGGTACTTATTATATTCTTTCTATTACACAGTATTTAGTGTTGGTGTGTGATTTTGGCATATCAAATTTAGAACACCCAAATACTCCTGACTGCTACTGTTCAGCACCGAACAAGTGGTCTGAGTCAGAAGGCGTTTACTGCCTTGCGTGTCACGTTGCGTTTATCTGGACTCTGATGCTGCCTCCTTCCAAGAAGTATCAGAGTCACGTGAAATGCAATGTTAAAATGCAAGGCAGTGAACTCCTCCTGACACTGCCCGCTTGTTTGGTGCTTGCAGCAATCACAAGTATTTGGGTGTTCTGTATTCGCTATGCCAAATTCGAACACCAACACTAATTATATCTATAGGTAAAAAAATGTTGTTCTTCGTGTGAAGGTAACTCCATTACAAAATTTATCGTGTATAGAGGAAGGAGCCATCTATCTTATCATAAACAAGGGCCACCTTGGTAATGGTATTGCATCCAATAAGATGGTATAATTCCACAAGAAAAGTGTGAACATTGTGACAAAAGTTTCATTGTTCATTTGTTTGAAGGAAAGTCAAAGGACGCAGTGGTCTGAAGCAGGGGGTATGCTTCTAAATTAAAAGTGAGAGTTTAGCTTCAGCATTTTTTTTCATTAATTACTCAAACATAATGTAGAGAATACTTATTAACTATTTGGTGCATTCCAAGTTTGGGATTAAAACAAGTGCGATATTAGTTTGGAAGGATTAATTTACTGTAACCCTTCCTTACAAACTGTATAATGCCTTCATTCATTGTACACCTCTCTTACTCTAGAACATCTAAAGCAGCAGAATATGTTGAATTCTTACTCAGCATGAAGAAAGCAGCATAATATTACACTAAGTTAGAATCACAGTTTTAGCTCAGTTTTGCTTATAAGGGGTATTCAAGCCTCCCAGATATTCTAAAGATACTTTTATTGACGCTACATACATTGTCAAACCACTGTGAAATGACGTAGTGAGAATGGAAACCATCTGATTCATGCAAATTATCTGCATGTATTATGCGCTGAAACGCAGGCAGCATGCAATACTATGTGCTGCAGTGAGTTTTTTTTTTATTCCCAACATTTTGAAATGTACTGCTCAGCAACTCACTGCTGAAGGGCAGGTTTCCATTACAAAGTGATGCAAATGCGGTTATGTAGCCGCATCGCATCACTTCCGCCGCCAGCCGCATCACTTTTGCATCTCCCGATGCGGAAGTGAATTGAGGAGATGGGATGCGGCTGCGGCTCCGCTCCGCACCGCACCGCGCAACATGCACGCAGTGGAAACTCTTCCACTGGTGTGCATGTGTTTCAGCACAACCGTGGTGTGATATGGCTCCTAGTGGAAACGGGCCCGAACTGTAAATGTTAAAATGAAAGTCTATGGACTTTCATGTTACCATGTTTATCGCACACTATGTGCAGTGCGTCAGAACTCACTGCAACGCACATCATGTGAATGAGCCTATAGGCATGTATTGCTGTTAATGTCCTCACTGAAAAGATTCCCCTCACTGAAAAGATTCCCCTAAACAGGATCATCTAGATAAGAAGTTGGAGGGGGAAGCAGACAATTTGGGCAGATATGGGCACTGGACAATCTGGACACCACTATTGACTAGAGTTGGACTGAACAGTTCGCCAGCAGACAGTTCCTGGCGAACTTGGGCTGTCGGCTGTTTGCATTTAACGCGATTTTTTTTTTGTAAAAAATTGGCGTTCACATGTTTTACATTAAAGTCACTGGCCGTTGACTTTAGCGGTTAATAGCAAAGCCCCCACACGTGCTAGAAACATCAAATTTGGAAGATATGTTAAGGAGAACAGTGGGGTTCATGGTAGCATTTGGCAATCCCCTTTAAAAAGGAGACCCCCAGATGCCCATCCCTTTCCCAGGAGAAATGAGTATAGGGGTACAAAGTACCCCTTACCCATTTCCACAAATGGTTAAATGAAATAAAAACATGATGACGAGAAAAGCATTTTATTATTCTTAATTAACCAGAAATACTTACCTGTACCTTTAAAAAAAAAGGTTCACACGCCAATATCCTCTGATTAAGTTGGCTGAAGATCTCTGCTAGCTGCCATCACACACGACACTTCCCGCCGCAGCTCTCAGCTATACTTAGTATAGCTGAAAGCCCTGTCCTGTGCGGAAGCACCACCACGGGCTCTTGCTGTCCTCCTGGCCCCCCACACCTATCACCCCCACCCATGCTGGCACCATGGTGTTTCTAGCATGTACTGGGGCTTTACTAATAACCGTTACAGTCGGTGGCCATTCGCCTGCCATTTAAATCTATGGAGCCCTCCACAAACAGCCAGTTTGCAACTTTGCAAACATTAGTGGTATATTCGCATTTGCAAATGGAAAACTTGATGTTGGCTACATCACATCACTGCTATTGACTATAAGGTTAATTTGCTGCAGCCAGGTGCCAATGCAAAAATGTGGGCACACTGAAAAATTAAACCGCTACAGCATACCAGTTGTAGTGGCTACAACAATAATTAGTAGGTACAGCACACTAGGGCCTCCATTCATAAAGCATTACCGCATGCGTTATCGCCCCTAGCGGTAAATTACCGCATGGTATGTTTTTGTTAGTGTATTCATAAAATTTAACGCATGTTTACCGGTAATAGTGCGGTATTAGTGCGGTAATGGTGCGGTAATGTAAATATTGTTTGTGTCAGTAAAGTGAATAAAGTGTATCCATGGAAAAAAAAAGGGGGAGTAAGGAAACGATAAATAACAGCTTGTTATCGCCAGCAAAGACCTGGCGAGTTTGCTCTACACAGTAGCATTTTAGATGACAAATGGAGCCCTTTCAGCTTAATGTTATGGAATTTTTAAGGATACAGAGGAGGAAGGGTTAGAAATCGTACAGAATTATATAATTTATAACAATAATTATATATATATATATATATATATATAACATTTATATAAAATATAATAATTTATAAAAAATATAATTTATAAAAAATAAGTCACATGTCTAAAACTGCCCACTTCTACCCAGCATGCACCTTGTCATTAGGAAGTCAGCGGCAAACTACCGCACTCAGCAAATTTTACCAACAGCTTTTCGCACCACACCGCACACTTACCGACTGCTATCGCACTCGGAATTTTTTTAATGAATTCACTGCAAAAACCCTCATTTACCGCTAGCGGTAATTTCCCGCCCGTCTCTGAACTACCGCACTCATTTTTATGAATTGAGGCCTTGATATTGGAAAACAATAAATAGTAGCTACACCACACTTAGGAAAGTGGCTGTAGCATAAAGTTTAAGTGGAAAAATGAGTGGCTGTAGCAAAGTGATTAGAGTGTCTACCGCAATAATTAGAGGCTGCCGCTTATTTAATATTGGTAGAGCAAAGCAGCTGTACCAGAAAGTGTAATTTAGGGAAATTAGCAGCTACAACAAATTCTGTAGAGGAACCTGTGCACTATGAGAATGGTGTCTACAGTACATGTGTTATCTGGGGAGGGGTGGTTGGTGTTAGGCATAGGAAGGGGTAGATTAGTGTTAGGAGTAAGTAGTGGAGATGTAAGTGTGAGAGGAAGGTTAGGTAAAGTGATATTGTTAAAATTACTGGTGTTTTACTATTGGTATTATCCAGCGCCCAGTAGTAGAGCAACGGTAATATTGCTGACATTCTACTAGTGGCTTCACCTGGTGCCCAAATTTTTCAAACACCCTTTTTTGCTGTACGCGTTGGAGGGACCCAACACAAAGCAGGAGTTTTTTTCTGCTTATTTTCCACTTCTGCCCTAACTGGGTGACTTGATAAAGGTTCACCAAGGCTGAAACGTTGCACCTTTGTAATTGTGATGCTACAATAAATTAGCAATTTGTCTTAAAGAGGAACTCCAGTGAAAATAATGTAATGAAAAAATGGCAACATTTTTACTGCTAGCAGATGTCAGTGGAAGTAGCTGCTGCTTGCTTTTTTAGCAGTTGGAGACAGCTGTTATTTCCCACAGTGACATCACACTGTGGGAGGGGTTTCACCACAATATCCGCTATACAGAGCCCCCTGATGATCCATTTGAGAAAAGGTATAGCTTTCTCATGGGAAAGGGGGTATCAGCTACTGATTGGGATAAAGTTCATTTTTTGGTTATGGTTTCTCTTTAAATCCAGGTAGAGACGCAGTCATTCTTTTTGTTTGCAGCCGCATGTACACTTCCAACCTGACAGACTGTATTAGTAGTATGGCAGAGGGACTAGGGGATTTTGTGCTCAGAAACAAGGTAAGCAGTTAAAAATAGTTTTTGGCATACATCCTAGCAATGTGTAGAGGTGAACAGAAAGGGATGTATTTTCCAGCAAAAGTGAGTTTTCACTTTTTCATATTTTTCTAATACTAAACATTTTCCATGCTGAACAGGAATAGACACCTAAAAGAGCACATTACACCATTATCTGCACTCATAACTGTTGTGCAGCTTTTTAACCCAATCAAAAGTTTAACTTCTATTAAAGCTTCCCGAGGAGAGAGAGAGCACAGACTGCTTCTAGAAGGGAGCCTATGACTCTTTGTCAGTGTTTCATCAATACTTATCTGCTTAACAGTCTGTGTAAGAATTATAGCAGAGAAGTCCAGATGGAGAGCGGGGTATAAATGGCCTCTGTGAGCTGAAATAATGAATTATGGGACAGCTCAGTCAGAAGAGTGAAAAAAATCCTGAAAGTCAGATAATATAGATGCACTGAAAGACGTACCGGGGGTTCCAGGACCACACAAGTCTATTAGTCTGAGCAGGGTATTGGAAACCCAAACCAGAAAATGTGCGCTCTCTGCTATGATCTATTAAAGCTGTATAGCAATATAAAATGTAATTTTTATTTATTTTATGTAATTTATTTTATTTTCTATTTAAAACCATGGGGAAAGGCCCACTGGTTCACATCACATAAAACATACCGTAAGTCCATATGCAATTAACTTTTTCTCCTGTGTTTTCTCCTAGGTGATATTTTCAAACTTGTCAATTTAATGCTTTTTAAATCACCAGCAAGCAAGACAGCACTTACAATAGTTCTGATAGCACTTTTCAACTACTTTTTGGTACTTTTGCAGTTGCAGATTGCTGAAGAAGTTATTCTAAAGATGAAAAATTATCTCCTAGGAGAAAACTTAGGAAAAAAAGTGAATCGCATATAATATCTGTGCCTGCTTATACAAGTTTAAAAGCCATTTTTTCTTTGAATTTTTTAAAATTGATTTTCTCAAAAACTACAAGTCCAATTTGGAAAAAAAATTTTCAGGCTTGTTCCCATGGAAACACTGAATCCATGCCGTTCGTATTGGCGGGTCGTTCGTAAGTCGGTTGTACGTAAGTCGGGGACTACCTGTAACTGGGTTTAAGGGGAGCTTTGAAGGATATCCATGGCTACAATTACTAGGTAATTACCAATGGTGTTGATCCAGGGATTTTATATGATTGCCATCTGGAGTCAGGAAGGAATTTTTTCCCCTTTTAGGGCTTCTTAGTCCAAACCTTGTAAGTTTTTTTTTTTTTTGCCTTTCTCTGGATCAACTGAGATGTGTAAGGGTTCAAGCTGGTGTTGTACCCTAATTTCTGGCTCAACTTGATGAACTTATTAACCCAAATAACTATGTAGCTTTGTAACTACAGTTAACCCTTTTGACTGGTAAGACTTTATTAGCACCAACAAGCACAGGCGTTGTCATGGGTGCGGATCACTCCTGTTCTGTTACAAGAAATCAGGGTCAGCCGGTGCTTGCCTCTTCTGAGTCGCCCTCCTGGATGCAATAGTGCACACTCAAACAAAACAAACAAGACTGCACACTGAAGGCTTTTTGCAAAGATACTTGTATTGACAGAATGCTACAGAACACTACATTATGGTCTTAATCAACCTTCATCAGATGAACCTGAGTAAGATCATAACATGTAGTGTTTTGTAGCACTCAGTCAATACAATTATGTTTGCAGAAAGCCTTCAGTGTGTAATATTGGTTTCATTTAAGAGTTAGCACTGTATGGGGCTGATTCACTGAAGTTCATAATAGTTGCTTTGAGAAGGCAGCACATGGCAATTTTACTAATAATTACACCAGGTATGTAACATTGTTGTTCAAATAGCGTGGCTAATGGCTAGCATACTGCTTGCTACACTTCTGGTGCAAGTGGCATAATGCATGTCATGCAATAAGCTTAACGAGGGGTATGCTGGAAGCATGTGCTTTACCTTGTGAGTTGTGCTATTTGCACCTGCTGTGCATTATACCCTCAAAGATCTTTACCAAAAACTGTAAAGTAATATGTGCAAATCCATGTGTTACAGCTTTATGAACCAGCCCCAATATTCCTTACACTAGTTTTGATAAAACTGCCCCAAAGTTCTATGACCTCTATACAAACTGCCCTCTGTCCTCTATTTCTTCTTCAGCTGTAAAGTAAGAACTGGGCAAAGGTGAGGAAGAGAAAAATCCTTCACGTGCACAAACTGTAGAGGATTAGGAACTGGCTATGCAAATTTATCAAGTTTTCTGCATTCAAAGTTTTTTCATCCAACAGATTAGTGAAACCCTTTTTAACCCATTTACCAAAACGTTTCCCTTGACATGAGTGCAAATCTCATATCTTCTGCTTCAGAAATGATTTAAAAGAAAAAGTAATTTGAGAAGACAAAGTATTCTGAATAATCAGAAATCTCTTATTCACATGACAGGCGCAAAAGGAACTTCAAAGCTATTGATACAGTTGTCTGAAAAGCTTGCCAAAAGCCTGAGCAGCGCGGGTGTTCCCATCATGTGACAGCAATCTTTGCAGGATTAGACTGAAAGAGTTTTAATTGTTTTATATTGCTTGTACAGTAGCCTTGGCAATACACTGTTCAATTGCATCATTTTTGTGAAGCGTTTAAAACTAGCATGACGGTTTGTTCTCAGAAATAAATATTAGCTCTGACCCTTGTATTCATGTGGCCTCCCTTTACCTCTTTACTCTCGTTTTGCAGGTTACTCTTGTGATGCCTCTTAAAGAAAACCTCAATCGACAAATAAGAAAGAGGCGGGTGAGTCTGACTGCTTGCACCATAAAGTGCTTAACGTTACTGTCATTTTCTAAGGACAATTTCTTCTGCTTCTTCTTCTTCTTCTTGGTTACACACTTTAGATCCTGCACCTCCTGAGAGACACCATTAGGTGCAAATGTTATAGCATGGGAAACGTAAACATATGCTAATTTTGTAAAACCTTTCTGTAGCTAATTTGCATATGGGAGTATGGTGGTGATCACGAAAGGAAATGTTTATTGGTAAGTTATAGCCGTGGCAGCTCACAGTGCCAGTGGCCTTATCAATTGTAGGAAGGTTGGCAATTACAAATATAGTAACACATTCTTGTTAAAAAAGAAAGAATCACTGTTAACAGTCAAGCAAGTCACTTTTTTTTAAAATGGAACACTAGTGACATATAGTGGAATGTAGTCAGTTATTCAAGACACCCACTTTTACATAGGCAGTGGCTGGATAGTGTACTGGTTAAGGGCACCGCCTTTGACATCGGAAACCCGGGTTCAAATCTTGGCTAGGGTCAGTACCTATTCAGAAGGGAGTTTAAGGCAAGACTCCCTAACACTGCAGGGTGGCCTCTTGAGCGCGTCCCAGTGGCTGCAGCTCTTAAGCGCTTTGAGTCCGACAGGAGAAAAGCGCTATACAAATGTTCAGATTATTATTATTATTATATTACATTAATTATCCTGTTTTTTGCATCAGAAAAATCCCTATAGCTATATATTGCTATAAATTTGTATGTAGCCTCACCTTCCCAAAAATGGTTAGGCTTGAAAATTTGCCAGTACAGTGGACACAACTAAGCATTTAGGAAAGTGTTTAGTGTAACAGCCTAAATCAAATGATAAAACAGAGAATTTAATTATACTGCTTATAGTATTGCGCCCGGAGTAGAGATATAAAAATCAGCAGCTACCCTAATTTGGTGATCCCTCACACCGCAAATCAATTTGTAACAAATTTTAACACTAGGGTGCACTTAATGGAACAATATGACCATATAATATGAGTATAAAAAGTTGTATTTAATAATGAGCAGTATGAAAATCACGACAATTAAAAAACAGCACGTATGGCAGGATCCTGCTTCACACACAACACTCCACACATTCAACTGTGCTACAGCACTTTGGGGGTCTAGATACAGACTTAGGAATATGCAAAAGTCCCCTTGTTAATGCCAAGGTTGAAATAGAGCATAAATGTCTTTGCCCAAAAGAACACCAGCTCCTTGTGTGGTTTGCATGTTTAGACCAGGCATGGGCAAACTTGTCCCTCCAGCTGTTAAGGAACTACAAATCCCACAATGCATTTGCCTTTATGAGTCATGACTGTGGCTGTCAGACTCCTGCAATGCATTGTGGGACTTGTAGTTCCTCAACAGCTGGAGGGCCAAGTTTGCCCATGCTTTAGGTTTAGACAGAGGATTCCTATGAGTCCCGTTTAGCAAATTAATTTCAGTTGCACAGTATTGCTGATGAAATGATTATATATGTGGCTTGTACAGCTTACCACCTCCACCGCTTAACGTCTCAGTAATTCATTTGTTCCGTGGATTCCTCCAAAAATCCAGGACCGCTCAATCCCGGCAGCCCCAGCCGGCGCCTGTACAGGAGAGTCTTAGCGCTGCTGGTAGATGGAAAGTGCACTGGGTCAGCTGACCTGGTCCTGGAATGTGAGTTTCCGTGTTCCACATCAGAAACAGGAAGTCTGGCAGAGCCACATACGCTATAGTCCTTTAATCAGCAATACTGTGCAACTGAAATTAAGTTGATAAACTGGACTCATAGGGATCCTATGTCTAAACATTCAAACCACACAAGGAGCTGGTGTTCTTTTGGGCAAAGACATTTATGCTTTATTTCAACCTCAGCATTAACAAGGGGACTTTGTGCATATGGCTAAGTCTGTATCTAGACCCCCAAAGTGCTGCAGCACAGTTGAATGTGTGGAGTGTTGTTTGTGAAGCAGGTTCCTGCCATACGTGCTGTTTTTTAATTGTCATGATTTTTATACTGCTCATTATTAAATACAACTTTTTATACTCATATTATATGGTCATATTGTTCCATTAAGCGCACCCTAGTGTTAAAATTTGTTAAAAACAGATAATTTGTTAGTATTTCTACATCTTTATGAAACTCTTGAAATTAGCTTAAAAGGGATCCAGTATGTAAGATCCAACCCTCAGCATGGTTGCATGGAGATGCAGTGAACATCTCTTCCTCTTCTCCCACAACACTGTGACATCACTCCCTGCCCAGCTTCACCTCACCAGCCTGTTTGTTCATGGTGGCAAAGGGAAAGTAGGCATTAAGTGGTGTCATCTTTGTGTTCAGATCCATCTCTGGGTGATGGTTGGCCATGCACAGAACATGACATTAAGGAATTCCACTGTACTAATGTAGATCAGGAATAGGAATGGTCGGAAATGCCAATTTCTGCTTTTGCGGAAAATCCGATTTCCGCCATTGCCTATTACCGCTACCAATTTCCGCATTCTGATGCAGATCTTCGCAGAAATTTCCAGCGACTTTAACATTGATTTTCTCAAAAACTATAAGGTCTTTTTGAATTTTTCTTTCTTTTGTTCCTACTTTTCTGCTTAACATACCCTGAAAATTTGGTGTTTCTAGCACCTATGGGGGCTTTGCTATTAACCTCTAAAGTCGGCATACCGCATATCGGTTATGCGGATTTTCCACATTTTACATTGC
This sequence comes from Hyperolius riggenbachi, assembly GCF_040937935.1. Taxonomy (NCBI): domain Eukaryota; kingdom Metazoa; phylum Chordata; class Amphibia; order Anura; family Hyperoliidae; genus Hyperolius; species Hyperolius riggenbachi. The sequence goes on along the minus strand of NC_090648.1, from coordinate 329,033,319 downwards.
ATCAATGTCTGCCGACTTTAGCAGTCAATAGCAAAGCACCCATAGGCTAAAACCACCTAATTTTCAGGGTATGTTAAGCAGAAGAGTGGGAACAAGAGGAAAAAAATCTTTCAAAAAGACTTAGTAGTTTTTGAGTAAATCAATGTTAAAGTCGGCAAAAATTTCCACGATTTCCACAAAAATCCAACTACCACACTTGCATTACCGATTTCTGAACTGGAAATGTTGCATTTCCACTGAATCTGAACGAGCATCCCTAATCAGGAAGCTGGCGGTACTTACTATAAGTGCATGTGGTTAGCACCATTAATTTCAGCCGCTTATAGATCCCTTTAAGCAGAGCTATGATGGCTCCCAGTATTGAAGTCTTCTAAGCTCTAACTCAGGGGTGTCACTGTAAGCATACTGACACTTATTTTGGCTGTACTTATTCCAACCCAAAAATGTAAATAATGTTTGACGTTCTTATAGCACTGTACATAAATTATGCATGAATGTATTTGCTTCTGACACAGGAGACCAGGGTTCAAATCTTGGCTCTTCCTGTTCAGTAAGCCAGGACCAAGTGAGGAGACCTTGGGCAAGACTATCTAAACACTACCTATAGAGCATGCCCTAGTGGTTACAGCTCTGGCGCTTTGAGTCCGCCAGGAGAAAAGCTCTATATAAATGTTCTCCTGTCTTGTTGTAGTCTAAATTAGATATTTGTTACAACATATATTAGAATAAGCACAAGGGAGGTTGCTGTGGTATAATGTATAAAAATACATTAATTATACGTATATGCTTGTACTGACTATCTTAATAGATACAAACTAAGTATATATAACATGCATAGCTAAATGTATAGCATCTGCATGTTCTTAATCTACTGGACCATGATGAGGACAAGAAAAGAAAAGATAACATTAAACAGTTGAAACAGGATGAAATATAATCTAATGTGCTCCCGAACTACATTTGAAATGAAGCCCCAAAGGGCATATGTGTACATAAAACTTACAGTGCGTGGAGTGATCAATTCTAATTATATGCATGTGTGGTATGAGTTGCATCATCCTTAACTTATGCAGTGCTGGCTGTTAAAAATGAATAACTGTTTTACTATTTACTTACAAGTATAAAATTTGATCACGTTTGCGTACATTGTCTATAAATTAGCTAGTTTTCATTCATCAACTATTAATACTCACTTAAAAAACTCAGTCAAATACAAGATGACAAAATATCCCCAAAAGGGTGCCTAACTCAAAAATAGTCAATAATGATTCATCAAACATGATTTCCCACATTTCAATTATGCGTAATTGTAAAATAGATGGACTAAATTAGGGGATTTGAAGGGAAATAAGTGCCACATTCTTAACATCAGTGTTAGTCCACATAGTACCTCTATATGTATAAAGCGTAAAGTTTATTTACATAATTACATAGTTAATTGGGTTGAAAAAAGACATATGTCCATCGGGTTAAGGCAGAACATAAAGTACCAGCCTGCACCCTCGCATATCCCTGTTGATCCAGAGGAAGGTGAAAACCCTTACAAGGCATGGTCCAATTAGCCTCAGAAGGGAAAAAAATCTTTCCTGACTCCAGTATAAAGGATGGACCCCAGGTCCAAACAATCATAAAAGCATTAAAAAACAGTGTCCAACAATATATATTCAATAATCCATCTAGTAAGCACAAATTTACTAATCAGTACTACAATAGGGTGATAATAAAACCTCAGAGTATTGCAATGGCTGACTAAGCAACCATTGCACCACTTAATCCTTGTACATAAACTCTATTTGGCCGTGGTCAACAATAACAATCGCCTCTGCTGAGGCCGTAGGGTGAGTAGTGGCCCTCAACCCTCTTTGGCAGCTCAGCCAGCGATCAGCCTGGCTGATGGATTCGGCAAAGCGCTGGCTAAGGGAATTGCTTTCCCCTCTCACCCCTCCCCACTGTCTGATGCGCCTCGTGTGTTGGTCCATCAGCCCTCCTCCCCCCTCCTGCATAGTAACAGAATGCATTGCTAGCCCTAGAGTCTAGCAAAGCATCTGTACAGCATCAGCCCTTCAATGTTAAGAGATCAGGTACCAATCTCTGCCATGAAACATGCCTTGTATGTCTGTCCAAGGCTTTAGATGATAACAAAGTCAATCATTCCACATTTGCAGGTGTGAGATTAGTAATACACCTTGCTAAAAAATTCCTGCTACCAAACATAGCCAGAAAGAGACTACGGTACCCTTACACAAAGGAAAAAAAGACACACAAATGCCAAAGTGCCATATAAAATCCAGTCCACTCATTGGATGAAGTCTTCCTATTATAATAGGTAGTAGGAACTTGTTGACAATACATTTTAGTGATCTCCAACTTCCAATCTGATTCCAAGTCGTGGAGAAGTGGGCATTGATTTACAAAATGCATAGAGTTTATTTGGAAATGTGGAGTGACTTAGTTTATAATCAAAATGTGTGCTCCTCTAGGCAGTGCAATGGTTATTAGTCAACCCTTGCTCTAATCTGAAGGAGCTGTTTCACCTTATTGTAGTAGTGCTTTTTAGATGTGTGATTACTTGATGTATGATTAAATATGTATTGTTGGAGACTGTTTTTTTATGATTTTAGGATGACTTGATCTGGGGTCCATCCTTTATCATTTATAAATAAATGTTCAGTTTTATACATAAAATAGGTCCAGGACTGACTGCAGCCTTCTGTGGTTCTCCATGAGGACTGCAACTAAAAATACATCACCCCCTCCCTCCATACTCCCCTAATTAACAGCAATGAACAGAGTATGGTGTAGCTGTTGACTCAATGGTTCAGACAGTGCATTCCTTATTTCTCCTGTCCAGTTAGCTTGCCCTGCTTCAATGCCTCCCCACAGTCTCATCACTTCTATGACCCGCATATGACCTCAGTTTGGCCATGCTGCTGATTGTGACATGGCACTGGCTTGTCTCAGCTGAGGCTTCTCTTCCTTGGGTGCAAGATAATCTGGCTAGAAGGAAACCAATAAGGATGTACTATAAATGAATTATCCCACTGTTGGTAACTTTCAAAGCTTTTAAATTGTTTATGGAGACCCCTTAATGCTGCATTTTTGGAACCTTTTTTTGTGGACTGCTGCAATTAGAAAAATTGCATATTTTCACTGCCCTCCAGACATCGGCATTTGCACTGATTGGCACCTTTATATAAAGAAAAAACTTCTCAGCTGTGATTAATTTCTCATTGGACAACCAAATGATGAAAAGTAAAGAATGACACAGAGAGCCCGATACAGTAAAGCATGTACTGGTAAGGATGAATTGATGATAGAGTATCTTTATACTCACAAGACAAGGCTACCACTCAGGCAACCACTGTAGATGCAGGTGGAGAGATTAACCCTGTCCCCACTCAGGGTTAAGAAGTCGCTCTCTGTACATCAGAAGAAAGGGGTAACACCCCTCCACCAGGGGTGGACTCATATAGTACAAGGTGAACAGAGGTGCCAAAAAGAATAGAAATAGCTAAAACTTTTAAAACATGGAGAGGCAGTGGTGGACTTACCTCCTCCAAGAAAACACAAAAATATGTTAACGTTTAAAACATAGAAAATTTTATGATACACTCTAAGGTTCTTTGCAATGCGTTTTGCAGGTATAACCCTGCTTCATCAGGCAATAGGGTAGAAGTATATGGCAGAGGGCGCTTGGCCCAGACTGAGACCTGAATTTGCCATATGCACCTACCCCATTGCCTGATGAAGCAGGGTCATACCTGCGAAACATGTTGCAAAGAGCCTTGGAGTATATCAATAATTGTTCTATGTTTTAAATGTTAATACATTTTTGTGTCTACTTGGAGGAGGCAAGTCCACCACTGCCTTCCATGTTTTAAAAGTTGTATCTATTTTTATTCTTTTGGTGCCTCTGTTTTATTCTTTTGGTGTTATATTGACACATTAAAAGGTTTCTAGACCATTATAGTGATATATGTATATTTGAATTTAAATGTATGTCATTATCATGTTTATCCGTCGTTGTCGACGGTGACCAAGAACACCATACAAAGGCGGTTGCCTGGGTACGGATTCATCTGGCTGTGGCTTTTCAGTGCGATGCAGGCTCGAAAAGCTCTGCCGCATGTAGGGCACAAGTGGTTTACTGGAATGATCGGCATAGCATTGCCTCTGAATTTGCACAGTTCACGCTTCCTCTGGGCCTTTGCAATCCTGCTCTGCTCATAAGAAGTAGCACCTTTCTTGATACAGCTTCACCAGCTGGGACGATCTTGTGCTAAGCTCTCCCAGGAACTCGGTTCAATGCCAAGGCTTTTCATAGAGACTTTGAGCATGTCCTTAAAGCTCTTTTTCTGCCCACCTCATGTGCATTTTCCTACAGCAAGTTCACCATAGAATAGTCTCTTGGGGAGACGTGTCTGGCATACGAACAAGGTAGCCTGCTCACCTGATTTGGGCTCTCCTCAGGACTGGAGGGTATAGATACTTGGCAGACCAGCTTGAGTGAGGACATCTACAGTGGGTTGCAAAAGTATTCAGCCCCTTGAAGTTTACCACATTTTGTCCCATTACTGCCACAAACATGCATCAATTTTATTGGAATTCCACGTGAAAGACCAATACAAAGTGGTGTACATGGGAGAAGTGGATCAAAAATCATACATCATTCCAAACATTTTTTACAAATCAATAAGTGTAAAGTGGGGTGTGCATAATTATTCGTCCCCTGAGTCAATACTTTGTAGAACCACCTTTTGCTGCAATTACAGCTGCCAGGCTTTTAGGGTATGTCTCTACCAGCTTTGCACATCTAGAGACTGAAATCCTTGCCCATTCTTCTTTGCAAAACAGCTCCAGCTCAGTCAGATTAGATGGACAGCGTTTGTGAACAGCAGTTTTCAGGTCTTGCCACAGATTCTCGATTGGATTTAGATCTGGACTTTGACTGGGCCATTCTATCACATAGATATGTTTTGTTTTAAACCATTCCATTGTTGCCCTGGCTTTATGTTTAGGGTCATTGTCCTGCTGGAAGGTGAATCTCCGCCCCAGTCTCAAGTCTTTTGCAGTCTCCAAGAGGTTTTCTTCCAAGTTTGCCCTGTATTTGGCTCCATCCATCTTCCCATCAACTCTGACCAGCTTCCCTGTCCCTGCTGAAGAGATGCACCCCCCGAGCATGATGCTGCCACCACCATATTTGACAGTGGGGATGGTGTGTTCAGAGTGATGTGCAGTGTTAGTTTTCCGCCACACATAGAGTTTTGCATTTTGGCCAAAAAGTTCCATTTTGGTCTCATCTGACCAGAGCACCTTCTTCTACATGGTTGCTGTGTCCCCCACATGGCTTGTGGCAAACTGCAAACGGGACTTCTTATGCTTTCTGTTAACAATGCCTTTCTTCTTGCCACTCTACCATAAAGGACAACTTTGTACAGTGCATGACTAATAGTTGTCCTATGGACAGAGTCTCCCACCTGAGCTGTAGATCTCTGCAGCTCGTCCAGAGTCACTATGGGCCTCTTGACTGCATTTCTGATCAGTGCTCTCCTTGTTCGGCCTGTGAGTTTAGGTGGATGGCCTTGTCTTGGTAGGTTTACAGTTGTGCCATACTCCTTCCATTTCTGAATGATCGCTTGAACAATGCTCCCTGGGATGTTCAAGGCTTTGGAAATATTTTTGTAGCCTAAGCCTGCTTTAAATTTCTCAATAACTTGATGCTTGACCTGTCTTGTGTGTTCTTTGGACTTCACCGTGTTGTTGCTCTCAATATTCTCTTAGACAACCTCTGAGGCCCTAACAGAGCAGCTGTATTTATACTGACATTAGATTACACACAGGTGCACTCTATTTATTCATTAGCACTCATCAGGCAATGTCTATAGGCAACTGGCTGCACTCAGATCAAAGCGGGCCGAATAATTATGCACACACCACTTTGCAGTTATTTATTTGTAAAAAATGTTTGGAATCATGTATGATTTTCATTCCACTTTTCACGTGTACACCACTTTGTGTTGGTCTTTCATGTGGAATTCCAATAAAATTGATTCATGTTTGTGGCAGTAATATGACAAAATGTTGAAAACTTCTAGGGGGCCGAATACTTTTGCAACCCACTGTATGTCTGCAGCCTTGTCCTGCCAGGTAATTTTCAGCTGCCTTTTCAGGCAGCACATGTGGAAGTGATTCTGTTTTTTGCATGGCACTTGTACACAGTCCATGTCTCACAGTAATACAGAAGCATGGGCACAGAAGCTCTGAACAGAAGCATGGGCTTCAGATGGGACAACTACCTTGTATACTTTCAGCTTTGTGGACATTTTAATACCTCTCTTCTCCCACACTGACTTCCACAGGTGACTGATAGCAAAGCTTGCTTTGACAATGTAGGTGTCCATCTAAATGTCAATATATAAAAATTTAAATGTATGTAGTGAGTGGGACCTCTTCCCTCCTTTTTATTATAGCATACAAATACATTCCTGAGGAGTCTCCGGAAACCTCCAGCAGTGTGTATTAGAACTAGAATTTGTACTTGATTAAATATTATCATTTAGGCCTTTTTCAAAGTGGGACATTAAAGTCGTACGTTATAAAAAATTATAACGCAGACTAATGCACAGCAATACAAAGTCTGTGTGACATTCACAGTGCACACATTGCGTTGTGTGTAACGTGTAGCAATATTTAAAAAGTGCTGCATGCTGTGCGCTTAGCAATACATTTGCTGCGTTGTGTGTTGCACATACTCAGTAATGTTTTTTTTTAAATGTAACGCATACGCCGTTTTTGTTCCATCAGCAAGCGACGAAAACGGCACACCAAGAGACAAATAATGCAGTGCAAAATAACGTCCAATGTCATAACCTAGATGCGCTGTGTTAGAGGCACGTTATGCGACATTTTACGTCGCATCAAACGCAACTTCCCACTGTGAAAGAGGCCTTAAAGGGTGAGGAAAAACAGAAATCCTGCCCGCTCATCACTTTCTGGGGCAAAAACTATTAACCTTTTAATAAATATTAATTACAGCTTTAGTGTACATCATTATATTGCGACAGCAACCCCTTTGTGTTTATTTCTTCTGATGCAATCATTGCTAGTGCCTATGTCAGCATCAGCCAACCCAGTAAATGGGAAGGGTTTGCTTTCTGGTGAGTTGTAAAGATACTAATGGGCTTTGATGGGGCTGTCCATAGGACAGCAATAAAAAAGGGGTATTGCACATGCTGTAACATGCAGTATCCTCCACTACCACATGCTGCAACATGCAATATCCTCCACTTAAAGAGGAATCTCACGGACTATAAATTCTATATGGTAAAAATGGCAGTTACTTGACCGCAGTTTCCTCACGAATCAAAATTGCCAATTTTCACAGGAAATAGGTTTTGCAAAATTGAAATGTTCATAAATATTTAAAACTAACATGCTAGTCTTTACAAAGCCAGGTCGATGAAAATATCGATAACAATTGCAGACACTGAACAGTTCTTTAGAAAGGGAAATTATTGAGCCAATAATATCAACGCTTTATAAATAAGGTGAATATTTCAACAATGAATGCTTGTCTCATACATCCAATTTTCTGGGGAAATGTATCAAAAAAGAAAAATGACTTCTAGTTAATTAATCCTTCAAGAATCTGTCTCTTATAACAGAAATTGCATAAAAAAAAGTGCAGAAAGATGGATGGGAAATATGAATAAAGAGAGAGACAGTAAGAAGAAGGAGAGGGAGAGGGGGAGGGAGAAAATGAAAAAGATAGAGTAGGAAAGAGAAAGGAGTAAGGAGAGAGTCCAACAGAGAGAGAGAGAAAGAGATAGATCAACAGAAAAAGAGGGAATACCGTATACAGTCAGAGAAACAGGAGGGAAACAGATGGGACAGAGAGCGAGGGGAACAGAAAAAAGGGGCAGATGGACTGAAAAAGAGTTTTTTAAAAAGGTGAGAGAAAAAGATGGTGAGAGAGAGAGAGATGGTGTGCAACAACGACAGATACAGTGAAAAAGGAAGGAAAGAAGAGGGAAAGGCAGGAGAGTACAACTTACATGCTGCATCTTGAAATTTAAAATAGAAATAGCTAACCCATGCTTGTAATAAAAAACCTGTATTAACGATGATTCATACCAGCTTGCTCATATCCACTAATTATAAAACATGCAGTTTATTTTCTGCTAAACATCGTCTATATTTAAGTAAGTGAAACAAGGCAACTTTTCCATCACTTTTAGATGGTGTATATCTTTTTTTTTTGTATTCAAAAATTCACCTGCTGGAGTTTCAGGGGAAAGTTCATGTTTTAAAGATGACACGGAAACAATGATGTGGGGCGTTCCACTCCAGATGAAAGGAGCCTACCCTTGTCATTGAGAACACAGACAGACACACAGGAGTGGGAGGAGGGGCGGGCGCTGTGAGTAATACAAAGCACACCAGCAGCAGCCAGGCTGGGTTTACTCTACCGTAGTTTACATGGAGGAAGGGGGGTACCAACTGCTCTTGAACGGCAAGGGACTACCTATAAAAGCATGGCTTCCATACATGCCTATTACAGGATTTCCCAGCATTCCCAAACAGCTCATAAATTAAAATCTAGAAACACGGCTTTACATCAGTGACTGAGATGTAAAAGATGGATGTTGCGCCAGCAGCACTACCATCATCCCTTCATCCACCCTGTCGGCTTATAAGATTAGGACCTTCATCGTCCTAATGAGATTTAAGGCCATCTAAAGGGGTAATGACATCAAGATTTAACCACATTTCTGCATTCTGACCTTCACACGCTCCTTTGGTGACTGTGAGGGGAAAAAAGCAGTGTCTGCTCATGTGCAGTGAAACAGCTCGCCCATCTAATAAGTGTGTATGCCAGAATAAACATAATGGTGTTACAGGGGACCCAGTTCAGGCAATGAGAATAAGAACCGAATAGGATTTTTATGAAAGATCAGAAGAACCAACTACACCACCTCTTCCCATCATACTAAAGAATCTATGTCAAGTACATTTATTATTATTATTGTTTTATAAAGCACCAACATATTCTGTGGTACAATGTTGCTGTCCTAAAACAGAAGGTATTTGCAAGTGTCCAGCACAAATACCTTGCATTTTAGGAAGACAAATGAGTACCAGTACGTGAACCAGACATAACTAATAGAAATGATCTGAAAAAAAAACAAAACTATACAATGAATTGAACTGTAAACTTCCATTTCTATGGGTATATAAAATGCTTATTCCTTTTAGTGCCTTTGTGGAGTCATCATGCTTGTATGGACGTGTCATGATACAGTATTCAGTCATACATTTAAGCAGGTGTTTGGTTGCATCACATGATGTAATAGAGAGACAGTCCCTTATCAGATGAAATCTGTAAACTGTACCAGTAAAGGAAGCATGCTGCTATGTAATTCCCCCCGATGCTAAGCTGATTGTGCACACTGCAGCTTGCAAGCCGACATTCAGCGTAACATGAGAGCAGAACACACATGCTTTGGGCAACACACGATCCTCCATCCTCTGCTATAATTTATTACCAGCAAGGAAAGCAATACAGTCACATCAGCATCAGGCAGGCCTGCAGTGCTGTGCTTCAAGCACCGAGCATCCAGCCTCATTCTTTCAGACAAAATGCCTTTTTTTTGCAGCTCTCCTTTGTCATTAGCTAAGCATCCATAAAAGTCACAAGACACAATTAATGCTTCTCTTACCTGTGAAGAAATGAGGAGATGAGGATGGTCGGTGATGTGATGAGAGAGCACGCCTGCTGTGTGTACACTGTGTAATGATGACGGACCTGCACATGTTCTGCTAGAGCTGGGTTAAGAGGAGGAATAGGAGGGAGGGGACTATGGTCTGACTGTCTCTGTACAAGCTGGAGCAAGCTGCATGCATCATCCTGGTCCAGGGAGTGGTCCATACACACCACATGAAGGCACTTCTTGCCATTATCTCTTTAAAACATGTCTTTTCCAGTAATAAACTTAGAGATTTTTTATGATGCCGTGGGATGATTTCTATGTAATACTGTTATTATTTGGACGCAGTTGTCATGACAGTAAAGCACATTTACAGGTTTTTTTTGGTTTGTTTTTAGAAATTTAGATACATAAATTGATCATCCAAAACATTAAAACCACCTATGTAAAGTTGTGTAGGTACGCCTTATGCTATGGTATTAGCTCTGACCCTTTGAAGCATGGACCTCTGGAGGTGTGCTGTGGGATCTGGTATTAGCAACAGACCCTTTCAAGCTTGTAGGTTGTGAGGTGGCGGCCACCGTGGGTCAGACTTCTCTTTATAACGCATCACAAAGATGGTTAATCATATGTGTACTTTTGTTTTTGGCCGCCCGGTCTCTTTGGCGCAGGGAGAGCCGAATGGCGATAATTATTATTCCCCCTCCGAGTCGTAGCAACTCAGAGGGAGAAATAATTTGTGGTCCCTGAATTACCCATCAGCGGGCGGTGGACTCAGGTGCTATGTGGCACCTAGAATCAGACTGAAGTCTGAGAGTTTAGAGACCCCCCAAATTTTTTTTAAATACGGTTTATAAAACCACTGCACTTAATTACATTGTTCCAGATCCGACACCTACATACCCATTATATATACTTTCAGTAATAGTCTGGGCTTAGCAAGGGCATTCGAACTAGTCTGAAGTTGTGCAGCTCCATATGCAGCAAGCTGCAATGCCCTCTGTGTTCTAACACTTTTCTCTCAAGTTCAGCATTACGTTTTCCAGCAGTTTGTACTACAGTAGGCTTTATATGCTGTTCTGCCAGAGCAGCTAGCTTTCACTCCAGAGAAGCATCAATGAGCAATGAGCATGAATGATGCTGTCATCCATTCACCAGTTATCCTTCTATAATCCACTTCTGGTAGTTACTAGCCAGTGCATAGCAGGAACCACAAGATCAGCCAGTTTGGAGATACTCTGAACCAATTGTGTAGCCATCACAATGTGTCCCTTGTCAGTCACTCAGATGCTTGTGCTTGCCCATGTTTCATTCTTTCAGAACCATCTTCTAAAACTGAATGTTCCCTTGTTGATTAATATATCCCAGCCCTTGAAAGGTGTTAATGTTGTAGCTGATTAGTTTACGTGGAAGAAATTAGAAACCTGTAACTAATCCTTTCAAGATTCACTAACTGCCAGTAAAATTTAACAGATAGAGCACTTACACCTTACTGGTATTTATGTATGTATGTAATGGGCATTGAGAAAATAGCATAAGGGCCCTTTTACACTTAATGCGTTGGTATGCGTTAGTGGGCATTAGTATGCGTTAGTACGCGCTGGTACACGTTTTTCCCATAGCAGTGCATTGTGAAAAAGATTTCTGTTAAAACGCATATAGTTGGAACTGCATCATAGGAAAACATGGGCATTACTTTGAAAATCAGTTTTCTTTCAGTTATAACCGAGAGCAACTGATTAAGTGTAAAAAGGCCCTTACTCACATTATCCTACTACAAGTGCCCCTGCGTCCCATGTCCTTGTGTCAGTGCTTTTGCGCTACTGCGCATATCCTGACACAGCTGTTGGGATAGGACGCAGGGGCCAGGAGGTGGTCCGGCCGGGGGCGCACGTGCGAGCGGCGGTTGGGTGCGCACGCATGGAGACAGACCTAGACCCCATTTTTAAAAGGGCTTAGGTCACTAGTGTACAATAATGCACATGTTGCTTGTACAACACATTACTCACATTCTAAAACACGTTATTTGAGCAATGCCCATTATGTAAATTGTGTAAACGCTGGTAAAAGATATTATTCTGACAATTAATGAACTACCTCAATATTCATAAATGATTTTAAAAATACGTGTCTATGTAAAATGTCTAATTCATTGAAAAAAAACATTTGGGGCTAGAATGGCACCAGGAAAATCTGGGCACCGCCTTAGCCGCTGATGTTAAATTAAAGGAACACTATGGATTTACATATTTTTTTCAATTGAAATAGGGATTGTTTGGGAAGTGCTGCTAAGTACTGGTGTATACATTTCACTGGAAACCTCTTTGTTTACTGTTATCAAACTACTTTCAAACTTTAGAACAAACAGTAGTAGCATAGGGAGCCTCTGTTAATAATGAAAAAAACACTTTTATTAAATACAAGCAAACCCAGGATCCCTCCCCTTTAAAATCCCCTAAAAAGGCTGTAACATTGAGGTCTAGGGCCTAACTAAAGGAGTGCACTCCTAATGTCAGTTATATATTGGATATTTTCTTCAGGGCCCCCTTTAAGTAAGTAGCAATGTCTGGGCTGCCGCCATGCGACTACGCTAACCTCACAGCTACCTCACAGCCTCCGCTCACTCCCAGACTAAGAAGACTGCTAACCGCACAGGGGACTTGTTCAAAACAAGGTAACAGAGGCGCCCCAAGAATAAAATCACTAGATTTAAAATAACATGGGGGGGGGGTGCTGGATGATACACCTTCCCCAAGAAGACAAATCGCACTGATTCACATAAATGAACAGTTTAATTTTCACTCCTCAAAAGTGAAAATTAAGGAGTGAAAATTAAACTGTTCATTTATGTGAATCAGTGCGATTTGTCTTCTTGGGGAAGGTGTATCATCCAGCACCCCCCCCCCCCCATGTTATTTTAAATCTAGTGATTTTATTCTTGGGGCGCCTCTGTTACCTTGTTTTGAACACGATTGAGTCCACCAGTTGGATGGGTGTGAACACCTTCTATCTACAGAGAGCGACCTTTTAACCTGAGCGGGGACAGGTTTAAACTCCCCGTCTGCGCTGATAGTGGTTGCCTGGACTGGCAACCCACACTTGTGAGTATTATTTCTTCTAGATAAACTCCATAATCTGTAACAATAATACACTATTGGGGCTCTCGTTTCAATTTGTCTTTGCACAGGGGACTGGAGACGCTTCACAAGAGGGCGCGCAGGGAACCCGGCTAACAAACTGATCAGTGCCGGCAGTACCCGCCCCAAAACGGAATGCGAAACAAACCCCCCTACGGGCACGTGAGTCTGGATGTATGTTAAACCAGAGACTGGTGCAAACGAGTACGCATTCAGCATAAGCGGCTATACATGCAATGAGGGGCGCACTAGAGGCTTAGTCGACATACGACAATACTACCAGCTATGGGAAACAGAGCTACTGCTACTATCATAACTGCTTGCTTATACTGTGCATACTAACTGGCTGCTTGGAGGATGAGCTATTGTCGCCTGACACTAACATTTTGAGGCAAAACGCACAGACATTGCTACTTACTTAAAGGGGGCCCTGAAGAAAATATCCAATATATAACTGACATTAGGAGTGCACTCCTTTAGTTAGGCCCTAGACCTCAATGTTACAGCCTTTTTAGGGGATTTTAAAGGGGAGGGATCCTGGGTTTGCTTGTATTTAATAAAAGTGCTTTTTTCATTATTAACAGAGGCTCCCTATGCTACTACTGTTTGTTCTATAATATAATATAGGTGAGACTCAGCATAAATTTAGGTTGATATCCCGCTTATTGTATATGGTTTTACTTTCAAACTTTACTGACTCTAAAACTGACAGAATGAGCCATGAGGAGAGGGGAAATTCCCCTCACACTTGATCAGTTAACCCTGTGTGTGCTCTTTTAATTCTTATTTTAATTCTTATTTTTACAAGTGTCTCTGTGAGGATGCATTTAAAGTGGTGCATGATATTTTAGCCACCGGATGAAGATAATTATAATATAAGTGATGTTTGGTTATCAATATTATACTAGTTTTTTTGCAATGGTAGTTTTATCTGTGGTTTTGATGCTGTTTCCTGTTGATCTGCTATCCCTAAAAAAACCCAAGGGGGGCGGGGGTTTACAAACTATGGTAATTTCTTGGCAAATGGGTGATTTGTATTCCTGTTCATTCACCGAACCTACAGTACATTACAGAATTATAAGGGAAATATTAATTGTATTTATTTGTAAGTCAGTACACTGGAGGTACTTTTTTATAATTATTATTTGAGACATGATTCCCCAGGTCTCATAGCAAATTGGTTTGTGATAACATGCAACTAACTTCAACCTGGGTGAGGACATTAGGGCATGCTGACACATTATGTTCTCTGTGGTTATCTCCTCCTCAATAACGATCAGGTTCCTGAAGCTTAATCTGGACAAGACTGAGCTGATATTCCCGGCTTGCACAGCTGCAACACCCCCCCCAGATATGTATATCACGATCGACAATAATACCATCCACCCTACCCCTCAAGCCTGCTGTCTAGGTGCCACCCTTGAAAAAGTATTACCTGATCCTGCAACTTCCATCTCCGCAACATCTCCAGGATTCGCTCTTACCTGTCCCTGGACACCACTAACCTTCTCATCTATGCCCTTGTCATCTCCCACATTGACTATTACAATTTCCTTTCATCAAGCCTCCTTCTAAGCTGCATCACCCCCCTTCAATCGGTAATAAATTCAGCAGCCTTACTGATCCACTCCTCTCATTGCAGCACCTCCCCAACTCCCCTCTGTAAAGCCCTCTACTGGCCACTCATCCGCTTCAAGATCAACTTCAAAATTCAGTGTCTGGCCTACAAATCGATGCACATGACCTGACCGACCTACATCTGTGATCTTGCAAACAAACACATACCAGCCCGCTCCCTCCGATCCTCCGACCTGCGCCTGTTCGCACTGTGCACTTCTCACTGCCATACACAATTGCAGGACTTCACTAGGGTTGCCCCCACTCTCTGGAATTTGCTCCCACCAGCCATCAGACTTGCCCCCATTCCTTAAAATTAGCCCTCAAGACTCATCTTTTCATGCTTGCCCTCTCCCCCTCCCCCTTGCATCAGTACCATGATACATTCTGCTAGACACCCTGTCAACAGACACACCTATTGTGTCTCTACCCCCACCCTTTAGATCCTAAGCCTCTGGCAGGGCCCTCCTCCCTAGTGTTTCCATCTTGATTATGCAATCTCACTGTCTGACACCCCTCTTGTGGACTAGAACTGACTCTAATCTATTTTTACAAAAGACATGGTACTACTGTTATCAAAGTCATTTGCATGATCTTGTTCTTTGTTGTGAGCTCCTTGTGTCCTACCTTGTTAATCCCATTTATCTATTGTGCAGTACTGAATAATATGTTGGAGCTTTATATGTACAATAAATCATAATAATAATGTTCCGAGTGTGTGGTTGTTTTAGGTAAATCTTGGGTCAATGAGTTACCCGTCCAGGGTTTGATATGTTCTTTGAGAATATGTGGTGCACTGAAATGATGATTTGCCTCTAAAGAAGCAGCCTGTGAGCTGGGAAACATATTTTGGGCTTAAAAAAATGATCATGCAGCTTGGAGCATAAAAATCGTTACTGACTTAAAGGATCACAGAAAACACATTTTGGACTGTATACTATTTTTTGGGAAATGAAAGGTTTTTTTTTTCCAGATGTGTAATTATTGTTATATGATTGATTTTTCTTACATTTATTGTAAACCTATGTTGAGTTTTTGCAAATTGCATGCATTGTGTTTGGAGGGAGGATAGTGCTACAACAAAAATGTGTGCTCTTCTGTTATTTTGTCTTGAACTTTTAGCTAAATATAGAAAATGTCCTCATCCCTGCAAATTCTATTGAGCATTAGTGGTAGATATGACGCAATTGACATAGGAAAATTAGTTTGAGTGTAAAGCTAGTGTTATGGTTAGGTGGTAGTAAAAAAAGAAAAAAGGCTAGACTCAGGAATAACACCAAGGAAAGTTTAATGCGAAGCTTATCTAATTAGTTGAAACCTAGGTTTTATGTTAGGACTTTTTCATGCAAGAGACTGAACTACACGCTTATTGGGAAGTTCAGCCTCCCAGCTGCCAGTCACATGTGCCTTTTGGATGTACTTTCATACAGCAGAACAGCAGCACTTGTAACCCTACATGTGTCATCCTTAGACACACACAGATGCAACCATAGGAGGGCTGCCTTTCCATCATCCATGCCGAGCACTAGCAAGCACCTGTGTAGTGCATGGAAGCAGCCAAGTGGTGAATTAAGCACCTTTAGCCTTTCATGTTAAAGAGACCTTACCGTAATGGGCAACCTTCATAAAGATTAAGCCTGCTTTCCCACCAGGACGTTGCGTTTTAGGGGACGTTATAGGTCGCATAACGTGCCCCTAACGCAACGCCAGGTGGTTTGGTGGAGGACGCTACCAAGAGCCGCATTATGCAGCTCTTGGTGCGCCTTTTCTGTGCTATGGATGCAGAGACCACGTGATCCGCATCACGTGGTCCCGCCAGCCAATCGTCGCACAGAGCGGCGCTCCAGGAAGTTAACACTGCATGTCACACCGTGCAGTGAATATTAATTAGCCATGTGGCTGTCCGAGGATGAGGAGGAGGGGAGACCTCCTCCTCCAACATTACTGAGCATGTGCAAACAGTCTAACGCAGCTTAGCCGCGTATAACGTACTCCATGCAGCACTTTAAACTGTGCAATTCCACGGTAGCAGTGCCAGGTATTTTGTATCCTGGAGTTTGCCGGTGCCGAGCCTCGACCGGATTGCTCACACGGTCTCCTAATAACGTTCAAAATAAATCATGAGGCGGCACACCACTGGCTGCAAATATGCTTGTATTGAGAAACAGAAGCACTACATGTTACGGAAAATCCTTCATCAGGTGCATAACAATGTCTCACACCACCAAAAAACAGATAAAGACTGGGATAAGTGTGCCACACCCGAGTCCATATCTGGCTCCACCCATATCATTAACCCACAGTGATTACCTTATAAATACAATATACAAAAACGTACAAAAATGTGCAAAAATGTGCAACTTATTTAAATAGTCCAATGCTCCATTCAAGGGCACTCCTTTGGGCTACCCATGATATAATAGTCACTGACCGAGATTCTGGGCACTCCCATTACAGTCTACCCTCTCATAAGAACAACCTGTAAACATAAAAAATAGGTAATAATGCAAATGCACATTAAAATCATGTTCCACACTATTACACTAAACAATCAGGATTAACACATTCCACGTTGTTGCACCAAAGCTGGTAATCCCTATTGTTGTATATTGCATGGGGGCTGAATGCTTAAAGTTGTCATGTTTCACACTACTGCACTACTGCATTTAAACTAACGTTCATAAAAAGCATTTCAATGGCAGCCTCTCATTCATGCCTCTTGGATGAACAACGTCTAGGTCATGGATCCATTTGGATTCTTACTTTTTAATCTTTTCTCCAAATCGCCTCCATCCTCTGACATTTGCATAGCCTCCAACACACACCATTTTAATTGCGCTGCATTGTGGCCCTTTTCTTTGAAATGTCTTGACACTGATGTTTCATAGTCACTTTCCCCTTTGGAGAACCTAGTTATGTCCCTTTTGTGTTCTTGTATGCGCTTTTTTACCATTCTAGTCGTTTCTCCTACGTACATAAGGCCGCACGGACATTTGAGGCCGTATATCACCCACGGGGTTGTACAGTAATATCTGCCCTTGATTTTGACCTTCTGGCCAGTGTGCGGATGACAAATAGCATCTCCTTTGATAATAGCGTTGCACACATTGCAATTTAAGCACGGATGAGTACCCATTTTGCCAGTAATCACTTGTTTCCTATCGGGTGCTGTGTCTACCTTTCTCACATAATCTTGAATAGTTTTCCCCCGTCTTAAGGAAAACACAGGCTCATTCTGAAACAAAGTTCCAATCTCCTTATCCGTGCTCAACACGGGCCAGAATTTGCGCACAGCCTCATGATTTATTTTGAATGCAGCACTTTAACCCTCCTGAGGGTCTATTAAAAACCACCAGGGGGCAGCACAGCAGTTTTTTTTTAAATTTAAATCATGTAGCGAGCCTAGGGCATCCCCCCACCCGCTCCGATCGTCTGCGGTGATCTGCAATCAGTAAATCCCGTTCAAAGAACAGGTTTTCCTGGAGGGCTTTTCCCGTCGCCATGGCGACAGTCGTGATGATGCCATCGACGTCGTCAGGAGTCCCAATCCACCACTCAGCGCTGCCTGGTGCTGATAGGCCAGGCTGCGCAAGGGGTCTGGGGGGGGTAGCGGCGAATCAGCGCGAAGCGGCGGCGATCGGTGAGCACACACAGGTAGCAAAGTGCTAGCTGCGTGTAGCAAAAAAAAATTATGCAAATCTTTACCGCCAGGAAGGTTAACTTGACGTGCTGCGTTACAATGTAACGCAACGTGGGCACTGTGAACAGCCCATTGATTTTTCATTACTGTGCGGTGGGCTGCGTTACGGCTGCTCTAACGTGCACCTGTAACGTCCCACTGTTAAATCAGCCTAAAGGGAACCCAAAGTGAGAGGGATATGGGGGCTGCCATATTTATTTCCTTGTAAACAATGCCAATTGCCTGTAATCCCTGTTGATCTTCTGGGATAAATTGCAGGACAGACAGGCAACTGGCATTTTTTAAAGGAAATAAATATGGCAGCTTTCATATCCCTCTCATCTCAGGTCCCCTTTAGGCCCCGACGATTTCGGCAAAACGCTCAAACGCTAGCGCTTTTGAAAGCGCTAGTGTAATAAAACCCTATGGGCCTGTTCTTACTTGGGCAATTTGCGCTAATCGCCGAATATCGCCCAAAAATGCGAAATGCAAATGCGTAGCCTGCACCATTTTCAGGTGATTCCCTGGCTGTCGCGTTTCAGTCCTATAGAAGCGCTAAACGCGAAATCACTGCACTGTCCAGTGATTTTTCCGCGTGAAATCGCAAAAAAATCACTCCCACAAAACGCCGGTAAAAATCGCTGGCGTTTTGCACTTCTAAGTGTGAATGGGGCCTTAAAGATGGCCATACACCTTACATTTTTTCTTTTGATCTTTTAAATTCAATACATTTTCTTGATTGATTGTGTTGTTGGAAAAATCAAACCAATCCACCACACACTATTATTTTTGTCTAATAATACAGTATAATAATACAGCATATCATAATTTTCCATCATGGCTATATACCAAATTATTTAAAAAAATAACATTTGTCAAAAATTAGAAAACCAAACATTTTGGTTGATTCTTACATGGCCACCTTATACAACTGTCCCAATCCTACAACTCCCAAATGCACTATACTCTGCCTACATTGCTGACATTTTGCACCACTCTGCTTATAGTGTCTAAGATGTAAAACATTACAAACATTTTCTGCGTCCTGTGACAACTTTTTCTGTTATGTCCATGAAGAAAGTCAAACGCAGTTAGCAAGAAATATGCTGTTATATTCAATAATAAGTATAACTTACAGGCAGATAAAATATTTCACAACAGACAGTAACCCCAGGTGAGAGAGGATGCAGGAGCAATGCCTTGTGGCTGAAGACTACATTTAGTGCAAGTTTGTAATTATACTAAAAGAAGAAACATAGTACTGTAATGTTTTTCACAACCACAGTTTATCTACAGTATTAAACAAAATATCACGTGTGGATGCATCCAAGCAATAAAACAAAATAAAGTTCATGACAGTGGACTTTCTGTGTTTTTTTTTAATGGACAACTGTAATGAGAGCTATATGGAGGCTGCCATATTTATTTCCCATTAAACAATACTAGTTGCCTGGCAGACATGTGATCTCTTTGGCCCAGAAACAAGCATGCTAAAAGGCTAAATGTATTAGAGGCAGAGGATCAGCAGGACAGCCATGCAACTAGTATTGCTTAAAGCCTCCATATCCCTCTCACAACAGTTGTCCTTTTAAAGAGACAACTGAAGAAGAATTTCATAAAAAAGGGATACAATCCTCTAATGGCTGAGACCCAAATCAGGAAAGCTAACAACATCCCTAGGACTCAGCTCCTGGAGTACAAGCAGAGCCAGGAAGAGAGCCGTGTCCCACTGGTAGTAACCTACAACCCACGCTTGGAAATCTTAAGAAAGATTGCAAAAGAACTTCATCCTGTTCTACACAAGGATCAGAGACTGAAAAAGATATTCCCTGAACCTCCCCTCCTTGCGTTCCGACAGCCACCCAATCTTAAGCAGATGATAGTGAGGAGTGCCTTAAATAGGCAAGAACAGAATGGAACATTCCCCTGCCGAGGGAAAACATGTGGGACCTGTGAATACATCCATTCCACTGACAGGATACTAATACCGGGTACACAACAGGAATACAAAGTACAAGGCACCTTTTCCTGCGACTCATCTAATGTGGTATACCTGATCATGTGTGCAAAATGCCCCAAAGGAATTTATGTGGGAGAAACAAGTCAACCACTGCGGGATCGCATGACACACCACAGATCCACTATTAACAGCAGGAAAAAGGATATTACAAATTATACTGATCTCCCAATACCAACACACTTTTGTTTACCTGGACACAGTTTAAGCGATTTTCGCGTCACTGTATTAATGGGTGGCTTCAAATCGGGAAACATGAGACTAACACAAGAAACTAAGTTTATACATTGGTTCAAAACTGTACAAGATGGTTTAAACAAGGACTCCAACTTCTTGTGCTGGTACGATGGGTTTTAAATGCCACAGTTCTTTTAAATTAATTTTTCTATCTTTTCATTCATTTTTGTGCCATATGCTGTGTAAGATGGAATTCACTGTCACTATTCATTTTATTTGCTTTCAGGTGCTGGCTTTAAATGCCACAATTCTCTTAAGCTTAGAATTAATGGTGCATGTAACCAGGCCAGTTACCATTTGAATTCGGAATTTACGATGTCTCTTCATCACCAGAGTCTGCTTTATGTCATGTTGAGGATTCTATTGATCTTATCAATTTAGATAGGATGCCTGGGAAAGCCTCCTCAGTAACAGTTAAGGCATCTAATTACATTTATGTTTGCTAAAGAATGTTTCTCCTCTGTATGTCAGTGTATATAAGCTGTGTTTTTCAGTTCTGGTCAGGAACCAGTCCGACGAAGGCTTTTTATAAGTCGAAAGCTCACTGTTTATCCATCTCTAAGTTAGCCAATAAATGGTATCATCCTGATTCAAAACTTCTTGCTTTTACTCATGGCTAACACGGTACAACACTTTACTGCTTCTACTATGCTGAAAGATACCGCAATGTACCGCACATTCCTGGAACTGAAAAAAGACCTAAAGAAACTTGCACAGCTGGACAGCGACATCTTTTTCTTGACTACATGCAAAAAGGAGAACCTTATACCACAAGGACTGAGGATACAGAATCCCACCCTGCATACATACAATAGCAGGTTTGCAGAACAAATCTGCAGGAGGAGCTCGGAGAGAGTACGAAACAACCTAATAAAAATCTGCTATAACCTGAAGAGGATTGTGAAGGACCATATACAAAGTCTGAAATCATCTTTAACTGATGACCCCACAGGAGCATGGGAACAGCTACAGACCTTTTATAGGAAATTGCAGAGGATCTTAATTAAAAACAAGAAGAAAAAACTTCAGAGACTCAAAATAAAGAGTGGACACTTGGATTCCGCAGCAGCAGAGAAAGAGCAACCCACAGGTGTCATTAACCTTTCCTCTTATCAGGCCACTGAAGCTGAAATGGCAGTACTGTCCAAAGGCCTGTCATTTTGCCCTGCAAAGCCCATAGACAAGATTGCACTCTGTGGTGATATGGAACAATTCTTCAGGAAGCTACATCTCAAGGAACACTACTATGACAAGGAATCTTGCAACACTACTGATAATGAGCCAACACACACCAGATCCACAAAAAAACGCGGATGGACCCCTGCAGCTGGAAAAAATCCTACCCTGGACAAATACATCAACAAATTTAGATGCCAAATCTCTGACAGGGTTCTGAATAAAAGAAAAACACTGGCTCATAACATAACATTGCAAGAGCAACAAGCTATCACATCCCTTAAGGAGAATAAGGACATTATTATTAAGCCAGTGGATAAAGGGGGTGCCATAGTCATCATGAACACCGGTGACTATATCCATGAGGCACAAAGACAGTTGTCTAACACCATGCACTATGCCAAATTACAGGAGGACCCAACAAAAAGGTACAGGATGGCACTCAATAGGATGGTAAAGAAATTGCCCGTAAACACCAGGCTTCATGTACAGACTCTTATCCCGGAAAAGCCGAGAACCGCCTGCTTTTACATGCTTCCCAAAGTCCACAAAGAGGGGAACCCAGGCAGGCCCATAATCTCAGGGAATGGAACTCTCACAGAGAATATCTCAGGGTGGTTGGAAAACATTTTGAAGCCTCTAGTCTGTAAAAGACCCAGCTACATACAGGATACTACACACCTCCTGAACCAACTGGCAGCCATTGGCCCAGTGCCTGAAGGCACCATTCTTGCCACTATGGATGTAGAGTCTCTGTACACCAACATTCCCCACAATGATGGAATTGCGGCCTGTCGCAAATATCTTCAAGGTTTGGGCACACCTATAAACTCAATTGCTGGACTAATGAGATTCGTTCTCGCACACAATTATTTCACTTTTGGGGAGGACCTCTATTTGCAGCAAATGGGAGTGGCAATGGGCTCACGGTTTGCACCGCAGTACGCAAATCTCTTCATGGCAAAGATTGAAGAAGAATACCTGAATACTTGTCATATAAAACCCATGGCCTACTTCCGTTTTATCGACGACATCTTGATCATCTGGTCTGCAAGTGAGGAGGATCTTGTCCAATTTCACAGGAACTTCAATGCTTTCCATCCCACAATCAAACTGAAATTGAGCTACTCTCACAAGGAGATTAACTTTCTTGACACCACCATATACATCAGAGAGAACAGCTTACAAACGTCCATGTACCGCAAACCGACGGATCGTCCCACATACCTCAGGTATGACAGTTTCCACCCCAAACATATAAAGAATTCCATAATTTACAGCCAGGCAATAAGATGCAATCGGATCTGTTCTGACAAGGATGACAAAGACAAACACCTGGGTTACCTGAAGAAGAATTTCATAAAACAGGGATACAATCCTCTAATGGCTGAGACCCAAATCAGGAAAGCTAACAACATCCCTAGGACTCAGCTCCTGGAGTACAAGCAGAGCCAGGAAGAGAGCCGTGTCCCACTGGTAGTAACCTACAACCCACGCTTGGAAATCTTAAGAAAGATTGCAAAAGAACTTCATCCTGTTCTACACAAGCATCAGAGACTGAAAAAGATATTCCCTGAACCTCCCCTCCTTGCGTTCCGACAGCCACCCAATCTTGAGCAGATGATAGTGAGGAGTGCCTTAAATAGGCAAGAACAGAATGGAACATTCCCCTGCCGAGGGAAAACATGTGGGACCTGTGAATACATCCATTCCACTGACAGGATACTAATACCGGGTACACAACAGGAATACAAAGTACAAGGCACCTTTTCCTGCGACTCATCTAATGTGGTATACCTGATCATGTGTGCAAAATGCCCCAAAGGAATTTATGTGGGAGAAACAAGTCAACCACTGCGGGATCGCATGACACACCACAGATCCACTATTAACAGCAGGAAAAAGGATATTACAAATTATACTGATCTCCCAATACCAACACACTTTTGTTTACCTGGATACAGTTTAAGCGATTTTCGCGTCACTGTATTAATGGGTGGCTTCAAATCGGGAAACATGAGACTAACACAAGAAACTAAGTTTATACATTGGTTCAAAACTGTACAAGATGGTTTAAACAAGGACTCCAACTTCTTGTGCTGGTACGATGGGTTTTAAATGCCAAAGTTCTTTTAATTTTAATTTTTCTATCTTTTCATTCATTTTTGTGCCATATGCTGTGTAAGATGGAATTCACTGTCACTATTCATTTTATTTGCTTTCAGGTGCTGGCTTTAAATGCCACAATTCTCTTAAGCTTAGAATTAATGGTGCATGTAACCAGGCCAGTTACCATTTGAATTCGGAATTTACGATGTCTCTTCATCACCAGAGTCTGCTTTATGTCATGTTGAGGATTCTATTGATCTTATCAATTTAGATAGGATGCCTGGGAAAGCCTCCTCAGTAACAGTTAAGGCATCTAATTACATTTATGTTTGCTAAAGAATGTTTCTCCTCTGTATGTCAGTGTATATAAGCTGTGTTTTTCAGTTCTGGTCAGGAACCAGTCCGACGAAGGCTTTTTATAAGTCGAAAGCTCACTGTTTATCCATCTCTAAGTTAGCCAATAAATGGTATCATCCTGATTCAAAACTTCTTGCAAAGAGAAAGTGCAGCACAGTGAATCTTGGCAATTTACTAACTGATGCACTAAACTGGGAAAATTCTTAATTTTTTTTTCTGGGGTGGAGTATCCTACTGTATTGCTGTGCAAAATAAGAATATACAGAAATTCAAGTGGATCTAGATTTTAGGCTCGATTTGGGTCCACACTAATCTGCATGGAGGGGGTAAATAATGCCTTTGAGTATGTCACCTGGGTCTGCTATAAATTGGAAGCTTTATGTATGATTTTCTTTCAATTTGATTTTTTTTTTCTGAAGCACAATGCACAGAAACTTTAGATGAACATGGTATATTTATGCTGCAGGGACACAGAACAATTACCAAGTTTAATTTAGCCTTCAATAGCTGATTTAAGAAATATGAAACTGTTTAAAAGGCCAGCTAGACCCAAAACTAAACTAGGCACCTTCTAATAGCAATCAGGATGATAAGTGTTTATAAATAGAAACCAAGTTGTGTACAGAGCCCTGTTTTATGGGTGAAATATGCTTGCAACTGCACTACAGTTTGCTTCCTCTTCAGATACAGCTGTTTATTGAGTTAAACAGCTGTTACCATGTTACATTTTTGGTTACAGATTTGGTTACATTTTGTGCATTACAGTATAAACCATGTGTCTAATAAAATGTAGGTGAGACGTTGTGAGAAATAAATCTGCTAAACAGGAACTAGTCAGGCAAGAGAGGTTTTAAGTCTGTATGGGTAGCTGCACAGCTGTGGGTGAACAGAGCTACACAATGGTTTTTAGAATTTTGAAAATTTCACTTCCAAAGGTAATACTTATAATTTACACTAGTCGACATGACTGCTTTGAGAACTTGTTCAATTGTAGGCTTAGCAGGGGTTTAAAATCCTGTCTTACAGTGACTCACTCAATGTGCACCTCTCACTTCTTTCAGCAGGTTCTTGCTTGTTAATATGCTACATTATTTTCCTTTTTTTTTTTAACACTTTTTAAAATTATTGTATGACTGTCAGCAATAGCGTGTTAAAGTAAAAAAAAAAATATGTATACGGTAAAAATATTTGCAGCATTATTTGTTTTTGGGTTTTTTATTATTATTTTGCATGATTATACTGTATATTATAATTTTATAGCATTTGATTATATTTATCATAAAAATTACATTTTATTTAAATCAGATAAAAAATAGAAATACTCCATTCAGGTTGTGTGTGTGTAATGTTTTGTGAATAGAGGTTGTGTGTGTGTAATGTTTTGTGAATAGAGGTTGTGTGTGTGTAATGTTTTGTGAATAGAAGTTGTGTGTGTGTAATATTTTGTGAATAGAAGTTGTGTGTGTGTAATGTTTTGTGAATAGTAGTTGTGTGTGTGTGTGTGTGTAATGTTTTGTGAATAGACGTTGTGTGTGTGTGTAATGTTTTGTGAATAGACGTTGTGTGTGTGTAATGTTTTGTGAATAGACGTTGTGTGTGTGTAATGTTTTGAATAGAATTATAAAGTTTCTAATGTTACAAGGATAAAGTTCTCAGACATAGTAAAGAGCAGGTGATCTCAGTGGTTCGTTGAACATTGGTCATCTATGAATGTGAGAAGAGACCAGAAGCCTAATGGTGCAGTATCATCTATTAGACTGTGGCTGTATATTGTGTAAACAAATTATACTCACAAAGGTGGGTTGCAATCCTTGCAACCACCGTAAAAGACTATAGGGAATTGATAGTCCCCGCTAGTTTTTTCTAGTACTTCACAGGAACTGAAACGTTACAGTGTAGGCACTAAAGCTAAAAGGTATCGCCTCCTGAGAAGATGTGACTATAATACAACAAGGTAGGAGATGTCTACTTATCTATTTCTATATATAATGATAAAAATAATATAAATAGATGTAATATTACCTCTATGGATGAAAATACCAAAAGTATTTGAAAGGCACCAGACAGTCACAAAAAAAGGCACTTGATCTTTTAAATTGACCCAAAGAAGCGGGTTACTGCCCGTGAAACGGGTTGTCATCCTAGCAGTTGTGCTCGAATAAAAATTCCAAGAGAAACACAGAGACAACGGGAGCCCAATAGTGCAATATGTCACTTGGTTTATCTAAGAATAGACTTTCAAAAGGAAATATACTCACTGAGGTGGGTTGTGTGAGGAGCAATCAACCACATGGAGCAAATGGAGACCACAAGCCCGTCTCCACTAGGGTGCCTCCAGGAGTGACCGGATGCAAGTTGGTCACACTCTTTGATAAAAGGAACTAGTACTACCAGTGGGGTACTGTAGACTGTAACTTTCTCACCTTTCTGGGAAGAGCGGGAAGTGGAGCTAACACAACAAAGGTGAAGAGGCGCTTAAGATGGATACAATTAGGTTAAAACCAAATCAAATCGAAAAAACAAGAGGTGGTTAACTTCTCAGACAACACAATCCATTTGAGAATAAAGGATCCATTTTTATTTGCACAGGCTGTGCAAATAAAAATTAATAATTTTTTCTCAAATTGATTGTGTCATCTGAGAGGTAAGCCACCTCTATTTTTTTTTTTGTAATTTGGTTTTAATCTAGTTTTATCCAACCTGGGCGCCTCTTTGCCTTTGTTGTTCAGCTGGACAGGTAAGATTACTTCTATTTATATAATCATATATAGAAATAGATATTTGGGTACCTCCTTCCCTGTTGTATTATTTTCAGACATGGTGACTGGTAAATAGGCCCTTTGATTCTATACAAAGCTACTTTATCTTTACTGCACTACAGCAAAATGATGCCTCCTTTGTACTTGCAAATCTTGGCAGTCAAAATCGCAGATTGACATTGAAATGCATATCTTATCTTGATTTGAAAACAAAAGTTTATTTTCTTCAAACAGAAAGTATTTGCTTAATTTGCGATTCTAAATACTTTACCTGTCAAAATCATCAAAATATACATTTAAAGAGACTGTGAAGTCTCATAAAATTTGGGTTTTTATTTAAAAAATCTCTTTAACCGGTTCAGCGCCGCGGTCTGAAAATCTCATGCATCCGAGCAACGTTCACCTCCCATTCATTCGCCTATAACTTTATTGCTACTTATCACAATGAATTGATCTATAGCTTGTTTTTTCCGCCACCAATTAGGCTTTCTGTGGGTGATACATTTTGCTAAGAGCCACTTTACTGTAAATGCATTTTAACAGGAAGAATAAGAAAAAAACGGAAGAAATTCATTATTTCTCAGTTTTTGGCCATTATAGTTTGAAATTAATATACGCTACCGTAATTAAAACGCATGTATTTTATTTGCCCATCTGTCCCGGTTATTATACCATTTAAACGATGTCCCTATCACAATTTATGGTGCCGATATTTCATTTAGAAATAAAGGTGCATTTTTTCAATTTGCGTCCATCACTATTTATAAGCTTATAATTTTAAATAATATAATAACATATTCTCTTGACATGCATATTTAAAAAGTTCAGACCCTTGGGTAACTATTTATGTTTTTTTTTTAATTGTTTTTTTTTTTTTTTTTAAATAAAAAAAGTGTATGTGGGTAATTTTTGGTGTGGGAGGGAAACTGCTAATTTTAAATGTAAAATAATGTTTTTTTTTAATCAAAAATGTATGTGGGTGCAGTTTACTATTTAGTGAACTGCACCCATCTAGTGAAAAAAGTCCTAGATGCGAACCAGCTCGCATCTAGGAACTAAAATGCTGAGGAGTTGTTTCCTGGGGGCAGAAATACCGCGCTCTCTGGAGAGAAAGCGTCGGTATTTCTGCGGGGAAGTTAGATCGGTGAATGGGAATTATATTCCCATTCACTGATCAGGGGGCCCGATCACGCGCACGAGCCGGCGGCAGCACCAGTGCCTATCTGGACGAGGAAGCTCGTCCAGATAGGCCGAACTGGTTAACATAAATGCCCTAACTAAAACACTGCATCCCCGCAGCTGCACACTAACTAAATCCCCCCAAACTCCCTGGTGCACACTGCGGGGAGCGCTTCCGTGAGATGCAGAGCTTTTCAGCTGCAGTTCTGCCTCTACACGCGTCTATGAGCGCGTATCTCTGCCTCCACCTGCCCCTCTCAGTCTTCTTTCACTGAGAGGGGCGGGGAGAGGCGGAGATCCACGGTGGATTGACGCGCATGGAGGCAGAGCTGCAGTTGAAAGCTCTGCCTCCTCCAGCAGCAAAATCCATGACCAAGAAAGTCGTGGATTTTTGCTGGGGAGTTTAGGGGGATTTAGTTAGTGTTCAGCCGCAGGGATGCAGCATTTTAGTTAGGGTAATGATGTTAAAGAGATTTTTAATATAGAAACCTGCATTTTATGAGACTTCAGAGTCTCTTTAAGCACTAAACCTAGTAAATCAAATCAAATCACAGAAATATTCCATTTAATAGGTGTTGCCTGAGATGTCTGTGATGTATAGTTCTTTATTCTTTACAAAATCTCTCTATAGAAAGGATCTATTCAAACATGTCAGCCAGTTTCCCTACTAGTTTTTACACTATTTTGGATGTTGGACTGCAGTTCAGTAAGTGCTTTTGTTAATAAAGAAAATAGAGAGAAACCCCCATGAAGAGATGTACTAATTAAAAACCTGTCAAATCTATCAGACTTTCATGACGTAATGTAAGTGACAGCAACATAGGAAAAAAAGAATTTATATTTAATTTTACTCTGGGAGAAATGTAAACATACTGTATATGCATGTATTTTTGACTTCACAGTTTTAGCAATAGTTATCCTTTACAGCTGTGTGGCATTTTCCCACACATCGTGTGCGTGTTATTTGTTTTGATTTCATTAGCTTCATTGTCTAAACTTGTATTTTGTAATGGAGATGAATGCACATGGTGTGCAGGAAAATGTGTGATTTGCCTGCATTCTACTAGTGTGAACCTTCCACAAAGGTACTTAAACTGTCTAAAGAAATCTGTGTTCAATTTGACAATGCAATCATATGCCGAATATGTGTACCGTGTATACTCGCATATAAGCCGACCTGCATATAAGCCGACCCCCCAACTTTTACCTAAAAAAAAAAATGGAAAAATTATCCACCCGCATATAAGCCGAGGGTAGGAAATGCTGTACTGGTGCAGATGGAAATGATAATCTGAGACTCAGAAAAATGATAAGAGTGCTCCACTGTGCTGCATTTATTGCAGGCTTTGGCAGAAGATGTGGGAAGAGGGTGCATTTATGGACTTCAGGATAGTCATTAGTGCCTCCCCACCTGATGCAGCCCCCACTACAATATATGGTAAAAGACAAAGCTATGCTTTGAAGGCTGCAGGACCCCCCAGGTAGTAGCCTCCGAGTGCAGCAACCATCATAATGTAAAATAAAAAGCTATCTGCTGCCTGTTGCGTGATCCCCCTCCCCCACTCATGTGCTCAGTGCTGCAGGTACAATCAGGTGGCTGTGTTACCCCCCAGCGCGCTACCAAAGAATGTTTGGCAGCTTTGAAGTGCCCGCTGCGTCTCTCCCCCGCCCCCCCCCCCCCCCCCGAGTGTCTCCGCGCAGACTTATGCAAAATAGTGTGTTTTTTTCACAATCAGGTGGCCGTGTTACCCCCCAGCGTGCTACCAGACAATAATGTCCGGCAGCTATGAAGTGTCCGTTTGTGTCACTCTGCCCCCCCTAGTCTTTCCACAATCATATGCAAAGTGAAGCGGCTTCTTACCTCCGGGCTGCCACCGCCGAGACTTCTTCGTAACTGAAGTCCATAGCAGGAGGCAAGAATCGGCACCACTTTGCATAATTCTGCGGAGACACTCGGGGGAGAGAGAGAGAGACGCAGAGGGGAATTCAAAGCAATCTTGTCTGGCAGCGCACTGAAGGGGAACACGGCCACCTGACCTGCAGCACACAATAAGCACATGACGGGGTGGTTACGTGCCGCTTTTTATCTTTCATTGCTGTGGGTGTTGTGCTCGGGGGGGAGGGGTTGGGGGACCCACTACACAGGACTCGCATATAAGCTGACCCCCCATCCCCCCCCCCCCACACACACACACACACTCTTTTGGGACACTTTTTTTTGTCCCAAAAATTCGGCTTGTATGCGAGTATATACGGTATTCTCAAATTTCCTGCATTGTTTCCCAGCTCCTTTAACTAAGTCCAAAAGTCGAAGCAGTTAATACTAGCACGGCAAAAATGGGTTGCTCCCTATGGGAACTGCAGCTACCAATAGTGGACGGGAAGCACTGGCGTAACAATAGGGGATGCAACCCCTGCCACCGCGGGGGGGGGGGGGGGCGGGCCCCCCCTAGGGCCCGCTCAGGGACTTTCGTGGGGCAGGAGGGGTCGCAGCATAAGAGGAGAGTGTGGCTGCAGATCGGTGGGGAGGGGGACATTCCCCCCCCACCTTGGGCTCTCCTCTCAGCGCTCCCCTCCTGCAATCAATCATTGGTGGCAGCGGGCAAGCAGCGGCGGCAGGCTGAATACGTTACCTCCTTCTTGCCGGAGGTCTTCCGAACTCTAAGAGCTTCATGCAACTTCCTGTGTAAACAGGAAGTTGCTCTTAGAGATCAGAAGACCTCCGGCAAAAAGGAGGTAATGTATTCAGCCTGCCGCAGCCGCTGCTTGCCCGCTGCCACCAATGATTCATTGCAGGAGGGGAGCGCTGAGAGGAGAGCTTGAGGTGTGGGGGGGGGGAATGTCCCCCCTCCCCACTTATCTGCAGCCACGCTCTCCTCTTATGCTATGACCCCTCCTGCCCCACAGAAGTCCCTGAGCGAGCCCTAGGGTGGTGGGGGGGGGGCGGATTTTTTTTTTAGTTGCCCAAGCGAAGGAGGGTTATAAGTTGCCCGGGGAAAAGGTTATTAGTCACCTGAGGGAAGGTTATTAGTTGCTCGAGGGAAAGGTTATTAGTTGCCTGGAGGAGCATTATTAGTTAGTAATTAGTTTGCAGCAATTTGCAGCAATTCTAGTCGAATGATGCTTGAAAGCTGGCTAAACTCAGACCAACTTCAGTGAATGTATCTTACTGACATATTATTTTAAAATGTATTATTTATTTTTTATTTATTTATTTAAGTATTTATATAGCGCCGACATATTATGCAGCGCTGTACAGAATATTTATTGTCTTGTCACTAACTGTCCCTTAAGAGGGGCTCACAATCTAATGCCTAACACAGTCATATGTCTATATATGTATCATTGTAAACACGTATGGCTATTGCAATTTGAGAAAGAGCATTGTGCTCGAAACAGCGGTCTGTCATTGCAGCCTTCACCATAAAAGAGCTTTGAAATACATTGAGGTGGTGCCGACTCATTCCTTGATGTTATATATTTTATAGTCTAGGGCCAATTTTTTTAGGCCGTATCTGTATGTTTTTGGGGCATGGGAGAAAACTGGAGTGCCCGGAGGAAACCAATGCAGAACATACAAACTCCTTGCAGATGTTGACCTGGCTGGGATTCGAACCAGGGACTTAGCGCTGCAAGGCGAGAGCGCTAACACTACGCCACCGTGCTGCCCGTATTATGGCATAAATACAATACTAATAAATAAAAAGGCAAAAAAAAAATAGTAAATCAATAAACTCCCTTATTTCATTAAAAGATGTTTTTTTCCCCTTCACTGAATAGCCTACAGCCATATCCTGATTGATTCACAAAACATAATCAAGATAACCAGAGCAGGGAATTTCACATACTCTAATTCACATTCCAGGCTTATTTGCTTAATTAATTAAAACTAAATATTGTAATTCTAAAATTAGAATGTATTATTACATCAGCATGGTGTATGTACTCCAACACTTTAGGTATTGACTGAATAAATTAGTGGGAGATGTATTTTCATGAAAAGGTGGGAAGTTTTCACTTCATTGCATACTAATACAATCCACAAAGGGACCTATGATCCATTTCTAATGGCTGCGATTTTTCTTTATTAACATACATGTAGATACACATCTCTACACTTAATGCATCTATGCTGTGGTGAACCTGACCACTGGAAGTGATAACTTCCTGTTTACCTCAACGATCGCTCAACATCTTGAATCCAGGAGCTCCTGGGTGGGTGAGGGGTGGGGGCAGGGGTGATCGTGATCACAAGCAAAAGAGGCATATGGAAGAAAAGTAAGAAAGAAAAATACTAAGTATTATTTTGTATTATGTAGAAATCCTAATAACTCTTCAAATTTACTGGCACATTTTAAAAGTTGTAAAAGCATATTTCAAGCAGTTAATTCTTGTTCATTTCATATACAAATTCATATGCTTGCAATTATACAGGTGCTAATGGAGGCAGAGAGCCTGAATTGCTAAGGCATCTCCAAGCATCTGCTGGTTCGCTGAGGCATCTCTAAGCATCTTCTTATTAACTGAGGCATCTCCAAGCATCTGCTGATTCACAGGGGCTTCTCCAAGAGTCTCCACAGGGGATGCTACAAGTTAGTCTGCAGACTTGGACATTTCATGTTATGAAAAATAATCTTTCCATTTCAATCTGCAGCCTGGTATGAAACTATGAATTTCCAAAAGTGACAGAATTACTATTCCCCTTCTGGGCCGCCATGGATAGTGGGGGAATGAAATATTTCGGTTTACAGCTTTTGCTGGAAGCCGAATTATTGTTTTAAATGCAACTTCAGCTCCGTCTTCTGACGGTGCTGAAGTTACTCCCTGTGCCTGCTATAGCTGTAGTTCCTATTACGGCCTATGGTGGCGCCGGCTGCGCCCAAGTCTCCTGCGCTGCTGCGCCCAAGTCTCCAGCGCTGGATTCGCCGTGTTCGCTTCACACTGTACCTCAATTTTACTAGGCACCATCATACGGTGCCTCTAGTTTGTGTGCCTCAATTTGCCTGTTCCACTAGTAGTAGTATCCTTCCCCCACAGAGTTTGGCTGGAAACATGCTGGTTAAGCATACATACCTGCTCTACTAATTCCTCCTCAACCACTGATGTTCTCTCTTCTTGCAAGTACAGTGGCCATGTGACACAGTAGTAAGTCATCTCCTAGCTGTTATGCCCAGGGAGAGCTGCATTCATGAGTTTATTATCACACCATTTATCAACTCTACTTAAAACAAAAATAAAAGTGCAGTTGACAGAGACACCAATCAGGTTCCACATGTTAAGTTAAACAAGTATTCTGACTGGTTGCTCTTGGCAACCGTTTCTCCCCTTGCCCTAGCCTTTGTGATAGCCCCACTTTTAAAAAAAAATCAAAATGAAACTGACATAACATTCAATAAAACATTTTTCCCTACTTTTTATTATCCATACAGTTACCATATTTGCTTTTGTGCACAAGTAATATAATCTGTTTACAAATTACATGTTTCCAAAGTACAGTTCATCTGATCTGGATGCTACCATTGCATTTATAGCATAGCTGCTGAACTTATATGTTATAAAGTGTCTAGTAACCGTTTCTCTCCTTTTCCACCTTCTGTGAAGCATGCGGCTGAGGCATGAGGAATGTTTACTAATTGTGAATGATAAGGAAACATAAACAAGAGACAATGTAATCACTTTCTCGGCACAGGTTATGATTATTGAGTGCCAACATATTCCATGGCACTGTATAAAGTAAGAAAGACAAACATTGGGTATGTAATAATACAGGCAATGGTATACATCAAATATGGACATTGGTACAAAATACAGAATTGATAAGTATAATCACAAATGTAACATGATGGATAAAATGTATAACAGAGTGCAAGCTATGAAAGTAATAACAAATTCCAAGACACAAAAGGTTGAGAGAGCCCTGTCCTTGCGAGCTTACAATCTAAAGCATCTAAATAAACTCCCTATGAGGAGAGGGGCTAGTCAACAACCTGTCGGATCTGTCAGATTTCTATTACCTACTGTAAGTGACAACAGCATAGGAGAAAAGTAATTTATGTCTCGTTTTATGCTGGAATAAATGTTCTTATTTGTATGTGTTTTCATGTATTTAAAATTTTAAGATTTTCATGATAGTGTTGCTTTAATAAATAAAGATATATTGGCAATGGCTTATAGTAAATCTCCATTAACCTCCTTGGCGGTAACCCCGTGTGTGACACGGGGTAAGCCGCCGTAGGGTGCAGCTCAGGCCCTGCTGGGCCGATTTACATATTTTTTTTTTTTGCTGGACTCAGCTAGCACTTTGCTAGCTGCGCCAGCACACTGATTGCCACCGCCCCGCGCCCGATCGCCGCTATCCGTTGCAGCGCGCCCCCACCCCCAAGACCCCGTGCGCTGCCTGGCCAATCAGTGGCAGGCAGCGCCGAGGGGTGGATCGGGACTCCCAATGATGTCACGACGTCACTGACGTCGGTGACGTCATCCCGCCCCGTCGCCATGGCGATGGGGGAAGCCCTCCAGGAAATCCCGTTCTTTGAACGGGATTTCCTGATCGGAGATCACCGAAGGCGATCGAAGCGGGCGGGGGGATGCCGCTGAGCAGCGGCTATCATGTAGCGAGCCCTGGGCTCGCTACATGATTTAAAAAAAAACAAAGAAAATGCTGCACTCCCTCCTGGCGAAATTTTTCATACCGCCAGGAGGGTTAATGTGGTTGCAAGAAAAAATAATTAGATTGCAGAAAAGGTTTGTTCATATTTTTGTGAGCTTCAAATTACATTTCAAGACACAGGGTAAAGCTTGACTTTGTTCCATCCCTCACCAGTTCAGCTACAGAGCAAAGTATATCAGGAGATCCAAGAGAGCTTCACTGCTCACAGGGAAACATAAAATGCCCAAATAAACTTGTTCAAATATGCCTCAACATGGCAAAAGCCTTCTGGGAGAAGATCTCAAATGACACCAAATTACTGCTGGTAAACTATTAGCTCCTCTCACTGAAGTCTGCTTTCAGACATGATTCACTACAGTTACATAAGGTTATGCTCACATTTGAGCTGGTGCTTTATGACATAACACCACTCATTAAGTACTGCAGCCGGGAGAACATATCTGTTCAGCGATCACAGTACAAAAAGCTTTCCATAGTGCTAAATGTGTAACGCTAAGAAAAGTGGGCAAAAACACTGAGCTTTATCATAAAGAGGCCTATGTCCATCAGCAGTGGAGTGACATACGCACCTCCCAAACCCCCTAACCCCATTTCACAGCCCCATCTACATCACTGGTGGGCAGTTGGAGGGGGCTGTTAAGGAAATTCCCTTTGCTAGATAGCTGCCCGATAATAGAAGCAAATGTTTATGGTGATATCTGACCACCCTGATCCACCTAATACCGCATGTGCTGGGTTTTCCTGACACTATTTACACCACAGGTGTCAAACTAAAAGGCCTCCATTTATGTGGCCAGCCAGAGCTTCAAATATGCCTGAGTGTCTCAGATAAGGTCTAGGCTAATTTCAAGTGCACAATGCCTGTAAACTACATCTCCCACAGTGCACCTTGATTTGTGACCCGATAGTGACATCCCACTGCTAGAGTGCAGTGTTTCTAGTTCAGCAGTTCACAACTGTTCTTTCAGTGAGTGGAGATTAGAAATATCAATAACCAAATCCTGAAATGTCTAAGAAGAGAAAAGTTGACGCCGAAGGATGACAATTTAAAGACGGGAACATGAATAGATGTGCGAGCTATGCAAAGATATTCCAGGATGTATCTTGTGTTATGAGCCAGTCAGTAGTGAAGGAGTACACTATATATCTCCATTTCGATACCAAACCTGGATCTACGTAACTATGCTAAATACACCCTTCAAGAAAAACATTAAATTGTCCAAGAATTAAAAGGCAGACAGACCGCATTTACAGCTCGAAGTGTATACTAAAGCTATAGCCAGAAATTATGCAGCAGTGGAAGCTAGCTTTATTGTGGCTGAAGAAATCGCCTGAGCTTTGAGGTGTTTTTCATATGCTAACGATGTGTGAGCAGGTGTGCCCTGGGTCAGTTTGAGATCTTTTGCATAGGTCAGTTTGAGATCTTGAAATCTTAAAGCGGAATGAAACCCAGCATTTCTTCTTTGCTCTAATAGATTATTTACAGCATAAATAATGTTAATATGTTACGGCCAGAACCCGAAGTCTGGCCACTTCGGGTTCTGGACGGTCAGAATGCGAAGTGGCGGGCTCATGCGGCCAATGTAGAAAACGGGCATGAATATCGCACTTTGGCCGGGCCAGAACGCATTGTGACTTCACGTGGCCGGCCAAGACCCGAAGTCCTGCTCATTGCCGCCAGCTGTTCTCCTTTCCCCACCGCCAGAAAGCCCCGCTCACCTCTCCTACCCCGCTACTCAGACCTCCGATCAGGGCGACCGCAACAGGGAGGCAGAGAGAGGCATAGCAGCTGCCAGCTCACATGAGACCCGCAGGACCCAAACACTTCAATGCAGAAGTGACGTGACGTCATTCAACACTGATCGGAGGTCTGAGTAGCGCCTCCAGCAAAGCTCCCCCAGCCCAGCAAAGCACCTCCAGCTATGCAAGGCACCCAGCAAAGCCCACCCCCATCCATGCAAAGCCCCCCCCCCCCCCCCCCGATCATGCAAAGCATTTCCAGGCATGAAAATCACTCAGCACAGACCCCTCCAGCCATGCACAGCCCCCCAGCAAAGCACCCACAGCCATGCACAGCCTCCACCAAAGTACCCATAGCCATGCACAGCCCCCCAGCAAAGTACCCACAGCCATGCACAGCCCCCAGCAAAGCACCCACAGCCATGCACAGCCTCCCAGCAAAGTACCCACAGCCATGCACAGCACCCCAGCAAAGCACCCACAGCCATGCACAGCCCCCAGCAGAGCACCCACAGCCATGCACAGCCTCCCAGCAAAGTACCCACAGCCATGCACAGCCCCCCAGCAAAGCACCCACAGCCATGCACAGCCCACACCAAAGTACCCATAGCCATGCACAGCCCCCCAGCAAAGTACCCACAGCCATGCACAGCCCCCAGCAAAGCACCCACAGCCATGCACAGCCCCCCAGCAAAGCACCCACAGCCATGCACAGCCCCCCAGCAAAGCACCCACAGCCATGCACAGCCCCCCAGCAAAGTACCCACAGCCATGCACAGCCCCCAGCAGAGCACCCACAGCCATGCACAGCCTCCCAGCAAAGTACCCACAGCCATGCACAGCCCCCCAGCAGAGCACCCACAGCCATGCACAGCCTCCCAGCAAAGTACCCACAGCCATGCACAGCCCCCCAGCAAAGCACCCACAGCAATGCACAGCCCCCCAGCAAAGACCCCCCCCCCCAGCCATGCACAGCCCCCCAGCAAAGCACCCACAGCCATGCACAGACCCCCAGCAAAGCATGCCCCCTCACCGGTGACTAATCACCACTGTAATTTGATCTCTCCCCTATGTCACCTGACTGCCTGAGCAGAACAGCTAATTTAAAAGCACAGGATGTTAACAATATGTCTGCTCCCAAGAAAGCAGGATACTGCAGATTTATTGCAGGATTTGTATCAGCTGTAACTAAGAAATGCTTTTCCTTAAAACGATTATTATGCTGTATCTTTCAGAGCAGAGAGGAAGTTCCGAGTGCCATTCATGGTGCTGGACAGGACCCGCGATGTTTTGGGATTTGTGCGTTTTGGACTTCGGCCAACTGACTTGAGTGAGGATTACACTATAGTCCGACTATGTTCCGACTGGAGAGTATCAGTTACTCTCCAGTAGGAACTTGCATATCTAATGTTTAACTCTTTTAGGCAGAAGAAGAAAAGGAACAAAGCCCTCGGTATTTGTATGCTTGGCACAATACACATGTCTATCTCATCATGTCACTTGTACCTTATAAGGAAAATAATTTGTAACCATCACTTTTCAAAGCACATTTAAAGGTGATCATTGCCATTATAACATCAATGAAGAGCTAATTCAGTATCTGAAGGAAGGCTCTTGACTGGTCTTCTGATCCACAGGCCAAGGTAAGAGTGCAACCTGTACATCCCCTATTGCTATGCCACTGGACATTGCCCTTCTCCAGTGTCAGTACTCTGCTCTGGACATCACATACAAGGCATATTCAGTTACATTTTAATACAACTACTGGCTAATAATTTTGCATCTCATGGGTTTTGTTTGCAAGTGGGGTTTTCACTTCCTGGGCTATAGTGATTTTGAGGTTAGGGGAGATTTTTCTATATATACACACAAAAACAGGCTCTGCCACTGACTACCAAAACAGGGCCATATGAACATTTCTACCTGCAGCTAAATGCTTAGTTTGTAAATGCATTACTGTCTTTTAATTACTATTATTATCTTTTCTATATAAAGTGCTGACACACATTACTTTCGATTGCAGTTACTAATTTAAATAAGAAGTTTTAAATCAGGATGATACCATTTATTGGCTAACTACAAATGAATAAGAATAAACAAGCTTTCGGCCTTGCAGCCTTCGTCAGGTTTATATCCTGTTAGTTTGCAAGCTGGTGGTACAGACAGCTTGCTATAAGCTTCTTGCTTTTACTGATGGCTAACACGGTACAATACCCTACTGCTAATTTAAATAAAGAGTGTGAACTGTGACTATTGTTCTCCCAGCTCCAGATTGCTGCCCAGATTGATGGGACATCTCTGGGCAGACTAATGGTGGCCACTAATGATCCAATTTTTTTCATCCAATCTTACCATTTCTATGTAATATAAAAGGTCTTTTCTCTTCCAATAACAGTACTGTTAAGCAACTTAAAGAGAAACCGTAACCAAAAATTGAACTTCATCCCAATCAGTAGCTGATACCCTGTTTCCCATGAGAAATGTATTTCTTTTCTCAAACAGATCATCAGGGGGCCCTGTAAGGCTGATATTGTGGTGAAACCACTCCCACAATGTGATATCAGCGCCTCACAGCACTGAGGTACTGACATCACAATGTGAGAGCCTTGTTGCATTGTGGGAAATAACAGCTGTTTTCAACTGCCAAAAAAAGTAAAAAGCATCTCCTTCCAGTGACATCACCTGCCAGCAGTAAAAATGTCACCATGTGATAAATGTCTGATGTGATTCAGGGAGAGGAAAGATTTTACAATGAGCAAACACTGACTAAATATTTATACATATTATTGTACAAATTAAGCACTATTTTTATCATATTATTTTCACTGGAGTTCTATTTTAGAAGGGTAGTCATTCCGTCTACTAGTTTCTCTCATCCACATCCTCTAGGCTTCCACCCCATGTCCATATTGAAATACAGGAGAAGGTCATAAAAATGCAGTGGTCATGCAATATGGTTAGTACAGGGGTGTCAAACTTATGTAAGGGGCCAAAATCTAACATAGTCTAAGTTGCAGGCCAAATTGTTTATTAACAACTATTGTCTCAAATTAATTGGTGAGACCGGGGGCCTTTTCCTCCCACTTTTTCAGAGTAGCCCAGTGGAGCAGTCTAACGCTTGCCTGCTCCAGTGTTGCTTCAGGGCTCTGATAGTCCTGACAGCCACATGCTCTATACTGCATACCTTTTGGCTCCGAATTGCTCGACTGCGCTTCTCTGCAATGTGGGGAAGGGATGATGGGGGGGGGGGGGGGGCGGCTTGGAGCTTGGAGTGGAAAGTGTGTAGGTGTGTGTTTTACCAGCCACACAAGGAAGTTTGGATTCCAAGAGGAGACCTAATGCTGATTTCGATGATGGGCTCCACGGGTTGTTGCTGCAACTCGGCCCAAACTGACAATGTTTCAACCAAAAACACGTTCACCATTGTGCTCTCTTTTGGATGGGAAGGCAGTGTGCTGTGATTATTTTACTGCTTACAATGATGCCCATCATTGGCCATTGGCCAAATGCAGGAGGCCTGCATTTGGCCAATGGGCCTTGAGTTTGACACCCATGTTGGCTTGTACAAAACTTCCTAACCATAACTGTTTATTTCTTGGAGCCCTGCTTTAAATAAAAGTATTCCTCATTTTACAGCAGTTTTAAATATCCCTCTTTTTTGCCTGTAATCTACTTTAAAGAGAACCCGAGGTGGGTTTGCAAGTAAAAAAAAAAATGCTGTCTGGTCTGTCGGAGCTGCTAGACCAGGCAGCGCTCATTACCTCCTTTCCCCGCCGCTCCTAGCTGCAGCCATCCATCATTTTTACTTCTGTGGCCAAGGGGTCATAACACTGCAGATAAAAGCATCTGTGCTCTCATGTGCTAGCACAGCGCTGATTTACGTGGAAGGGGCGGGGAGAGTAGGGGAGCAGCCAGAAGAGAGCCTATTAAAGCCTGTTGGAAGGCTCTGATAGGTGGGGAAGGGGCGTTTTGCAGGCGTTCCTTAGCCTGCAGTAGGACGCCCATTCCCTGTTAGTTAGTGGCGTTCAGGGCACACAGAGATATGTCCTGCAGATGGGAACATGCCTGTGTCCCTTTTTTAGACCTAATAACCCACCTCGGGTTCTCTTTAAATAATCATTAAAACCAGCTCTATATTACATTATAGCGTGAAACAGCCTTGCCCTGTGTAACCCTGTCCTGCAGCTTTTCTGTGTACATGTGCTATTAATATACCACACAACATAGAAACCAAGGAAAATGTGCTAATGAGTGAGAGTTGTTTACTTATGGTATTCTAGGCACAGGCAGGAAACTGAAGGAGAAAACAAATGCTCAAACCAGTTCACAATTCTCATATTGCTTTATCATGGCAGGTATCCCTCTGTAGGATTCATGTTTCTTTTTCCTTCCGCCTCAGGGTAACAAATGTCCCTGAAAGATGAAGCTTGTG
The DNA here is from genome assembly GCF_040937935.1 of Hyperolius riggenbachi. NCBI lineage: Eukaryota > Metazoa > Chordata > Amphibia > Anura > Hyperoliidae > Hyperolius > Hyperolius riggenbachi. Next base: position 328,992,503 of record NC_090648.1, on the reverse strand, counting down.
AACATGGTAATACTTTAGATGTCCTACTAAAATCATCAGTTATCTAAAATGTGTACATTGATTAGAGGAAAGGGCATTTTGTCCTTTTCCCCAAGTGTGCATGGAAACAGGAAGTAATTGGAGTCTCAGAAGACAAACATTTTTTTTTACTATTGCCTGCCTGTAAATAATGAAAATCCTGCTTTGTCTTGGGATGCGACTGACAAGTGTTTGGAACCTGAGTTATCTAAAGATTTTTTAATAGAAATAAAGCCTGGAATTTAATGCCACACATCAGCAGATGCTTCTGTTAGTTAGACATCTTCTGTGGCTCATTTAGCAAGATAAGTACAAAAAAAACCTTCAGCGACTTCGGAGCAGTTGCCAGGAGCAACCACTCAGAAGCCTTCCTTCATTTGAGCAATACCTTAATTTGATTGGTTGCTATGGGAAGCTGCTCCTCTTTTGCTGCCACTGTCTTTGCACTACATTCATTAATATGCCTCACAATTTGTACAGATCTTGTTTTATTACCGAATGACCCACAATGAAATTTATCTGTGCAAACATCAGCAAATAAATAATTGGTTAACCATGTCCGGACCAGAGACTGCTGGTACCAAAAACAGGGCTTCCCGATGTCTTGCCGCATGGTCCTGCTGATCTCGCATAGAGGCATAACTAGACTTAGTATGGTTCTCATGAGGGCCAAAGAATGGCAGCAGAGAGTGTTCTCATGTGAAGCAGTGTCTGGAAGCAGGAAAAAATTACAGACACTCCCGCTACTTGCTACTCTGCATGGCGGGATAAAGGAGGGACTTTTTTGTGAGCAAACAGGGAGGTTTTTTGCTAATGGACTGAACTTGCGGTTGGGGAAAGGGTGGAGGAAGGCCCCCTATGATGGCAGGGGTTGCAGCGGTGATTGCTAAGCCCATGCTCACACCGTCTATGTCGCTCACCCATCGCTGAAGCCCACTTGCTCTGCTGTCTCAATGACAGCAGAGCTCCTTGAGCAGGTCAGGAGCCAATTTCATTGATTGGCTCACAGTGATCAAAGGGTCAGGAGCCAATGAAATTGGCTCTTGACTGGCTCACAGAGCTCTGCTGTCATAGCGACAGTGGAGCGAGTGGGCTGCAGTTGGCGGGAGTGTGTGTCGCAAAAATTAAAATATACGCCCTGGCAGGGATAACAGGTCCCAAACAGGTTGTAGATTTCAATCAGCAAGGTACGGGAGCAGTGAATATATTTTTTTTCACTTATTAGATGATGTCCATGCACCTCCTAGTTGTTATGAACTTGTATTATTCTGTATTTTGCACATTAATGATGCAACCATGATGTTTTCTTGAACAGAGGATTTGTGGAAAAAAACAACAAAAAAGCAGCGGATGGTGTAATGTACTTATTTTATGTCAAATATGTTTTATTACATCAAAATAAGATTTTGTATTTAAAGCAGATTATTCATGTTGTGACACTACAGCATAACAAAGAAATCATCTTTTAAGTATTTAAAGGTTCCCATTTGTTAACCTTTTTTTTTTTTTTTTTTTTTTTGCAGAAGGGTTGAAAATGTTCAGTAGCCCCCTCTGGCATTGTCTACTAATGTATTGAATGCATGTGAGTTCACATATTTAATACTCTTATCTAAATCCCTAAGCAGCGTCAGTCTGTTTAATTGGTGCCTGGCTTAAAATTCCAGTGGGATTTTCCTATTGCTAGACTCTACATATCTGTCTATATACTTCAAAAAGGTATTAACTAACTTGTTCGTACCTACATTTGTGGAAGTTATAGAGCCTGTGTCACACAGAGACTTTCAATAATATTATGCAAACCAGTTTCACTTCATCTGACCTTTGAATAATGGGTCTATAACTGTCCTTATAGGCTGTGGTGTTGTGGAAATTGTCTCATGAAACTGACTTTCCGTTAGATAAAAAGTTTCCATTCATTACTAGCTTAAAAAAAAAATACATGAGTGAAACAAGTTGAAAATATAAAGAAAATGAAATACTGTATATTCTGGAGTATAAGACTTTTTAACCCTTGAAAATCTTCTGAAAAGTCAGGAGTCGTCTTATAAGCCGGGTATCATTGATGCCAGGAGATACGCCCTATCCTGTTACCGCCTCTCAGATCTCGCTGCTGAGGACTGTAGTGAAGCGTTGCAGACACACATGTGCGAGATCTGAGAGGCAGAGAAAGAGGTAAATAGGATACACGGGTGGGCCAGGAGGGTGAAAGAGGCGTGTTTTATGGGCACAGTGCGATCTATTCTTCCATACCACACTGATAAGCAGGGAGACAGGGAGAGCTGACCAATCCACTTAGGGAGAGGGAGAGTTGACCAATCCAATCAGTCAATCACCTGTATATTGTTATATACTGGATACCACATACAGTACAGCACCAGTATCTGTTAATACATAGCACCAGTTTATGATTTTTTAAAATTTTTACTTGGTGTGCATTTAAAGAGGGGTAGTCTTATACGGCCAGTATATCCCAAACTCTATATTTTAACTGGAAAAGTTGGGGGTCGTCTTGTATACCGGAATATATGGTACCTATCTCCGGATACATACCTAAGTAGAGGGGATACCATCACCCATTGAAGTTACTTAATCTGCTAGGTCCAATAGCTCTTAAGCACTCTTCTGGCAGCTTTTGGAAGTACTCAAGTCCTCAAGTAGTTCTGAAAATGAGTGCATCTGTACTGCGCATATGCGAGTCCAGGCTCATGCATGCACAGTATCCATACAACCATCTTTTGAAGCGATATGGACAACCATGCTTTGCAGGAACAAAGATCTGAAAACAACTGAGAAGTAATAACAGAATTGCTGCTGTATGGTATCTTCCACAATGCACGTGTCAGGCAACAAATTAAAGCAAGGAACAGGCAGCTAGTACAGGTTATAACTAGTCTTTAATATGTGAGATCTGTGCAGCCGCACAGGATTTCCTGCACACACTCTAGGAGAATGGCATCAGTTTCTTTAAAAACAGCTATTATTATTATTAGGTATTTAAACATCTGTAGGATCATTATTCTTCCACAGTACTTTAACCACTTGCCGACCGCGCACTCATACCGCGCATCGGCAAAGTGGCAGCTGCAGGACCAGCGACGCAGTTCTGCGTCGCCGGCTGCAGGCTAATTAATCAGGAAGCAGCTGCTCGCGCGAGCGGCTGCTTCCTGTCAATTCACGGCGGGGGGCTCCGTGAAGAGCCTGCGGGCCGCCGATCGCGGCTCGCAGGCTAAATGTAAACACAAGCTGAAATAATCCGCTTTGTTTACATTGTACGGCGCTGCTGCGCAGCAGCGCCGTAAGGCAGATCGGCGATCCCCGGCCAATCAGCGGCCGGGGATCGCCGCCATGTGACAGGGGACAGCCTGTCACTGGCTACACAGGACAGATAGCTCAGATCACCAGGGGGGACAGGGAGGAGAGGGAGGGGGGGAATCTCGCTGCGGAGGGGGGCTTTGAGGTGCCCCCCCTGCAACACCCATCAGGCAGGAGCGATCAGACCCCCCCAGCACATCATCCCCCTAGTGGGGAAAAAAGGGGGGCGATCTGGTCGCTCTGCCTGCACCCTGATCTGTGCTGGGGGCTGCACAGCCCACCCAGCACAGATCAGCTAAAACAGCGCTGGTCCTTAAAGAAAACCTGAACTGAAAATTAAAAGTCAAAATAAGCATACACAAGTCATACTTACCTTCCATGTAGTCTACTCCTCGGTGTCTTTCTCCTCTCCCGCGTCCTGGTTGTTCACTGTGATCAAAGGAATTTTCCGTCCTCCATTTTGAAAATGGCCATTACCCATAACAGCTCTCTGGTCAGCACACAGTTAAACTGTAACATCGCCAACTTGAGCCATAGGGAAACATGGACATTACCTGGTACATCAGTTTTCCTCTCAGCTATAACTGACAGCAACTGATATTTTACTGACAGCAACTGATATATTTCAGATCTGACAAAATATTGTCAGAACTGGAAGGGATTATTGTCAGAAGAAAATGGTGAGCTTCTGAGAGGAACTGATGGCAAGGTAACTATGTAATGTTCATTTGAAGTTACCTCATGTGTTTATTTTAAATATTTTACTCAGTAAAGGTTCTCTTTAAGGGGGGGTAATGGGTGGGTCCCCGAGGTTAAAAAAATGTCTCTACTGGTATCTCTCAGAGGAGGGAACACTCTAACCCCTATCATAGTTAATATTCATATGTCCCTGTCCTAAACTAAGGCCAGTTTTTGCAAAAGGAATCCAAATGTGTGTATGATTTTGAGATGTGGGAGGAAACCAATGCAGTTTTGATAATAAAAGTCCTGTACCGGATTGAACTGGGGACAATACTCAATGCATCACAAAATAACTTATTTTTAAAAACCACTCACTTACTGAGCCTTGCTCACAGTGCTATGAGTGGTCTTTTTTTCAAGTCCTGTCCTCCTGCATTACTATACTTTAAATCTGCTTTATTCTGTGGTATGTGATTTACTCAATGGCAGTTTCTGATTGGTTACAAGAGAAGGCCAAAAATAAGCTAACACCTTCTAATGGGATTGTGAGGAAACGCGGAAAAGCCGCCGTCTCTCGAGGTGAGGCGGCTGTTTCCGCGTCCAGCATGGCGTCACAACGCGGAAAAAACGCCACATGCCGCATGGGCAGTGCGGCGGAATCCGCATTGGTAACGGCGGAAGCCGCATCAGAGGCGGCCCCCGCACTAGATACATTGCATGACAGTACTGGTGTGGCTGGGACTGATAGTCCACCAGGATTCAGACTTACACGCGCGCGAGCACAGAGGCAGAGTTTAAATAGCAGTTAGAAGGGTGTCGGCTGACCAGCTGGGTCAGCTGACAAATTCCACTGCTCTCATTGGACCAGCAATTAGGGAGGTCCTGGAAAGGTCCTAGAGTATATATACTGCTGGTTGTTCACTTGCTCTTTGTCTGGCGTGCGATCACATATGTGGGAGCACTCAGACCTGTAGTCAGATCCTTAAGTGTGCCGGGACCAGCTGGAGCTGTAATCCTACACTTAGCTAGATTCTGTTGATAGCTAAAGTACTAGTTTGATTGTGATTATATGTTATGACTTTTGCCTGCTTTGACTATCCTCCTGAACTCTGATCTTGTACCTCGATATTTCTGATACTCTGTTGCCGAACCCCGGCTCGTTCCTTGACTCTGTTTCTGCCTCCTGATTTTGTACCCCGATATATCTGATACCTCGTTGCTGAACCCTGCCTGTACTTTGACTCCGCCTTTGCCTCCTGATCTTGTACTTTATCTGTCCGTGTGTGTACGACCTGGCTTGTCCGACCTCGAGAACCGACCTTACCGTTAGAGGCGGTTCCTCGCTCTGTTAGCGATCCTTCCTCCTGAGGGTCACTTTCAGATATACCTTCCTACTGTCAGTCTGACTCCTCCCATCTTGGAGAGCTCAGGTCTGCGGAAGGAATCTGTGCAGTACTCCTTGCTGCATTGAGGCCTTGTCCTCTAAGTGTTACTGTTACACCAAACACTACACTCTACTCAGGTGAACAGAGGTTAGTTTGTATATCGGATTATCGGTGAGACTGCAGATCACTTATAATCTGGTATATATCTGTATTTCCGGTGATACTGCAGATCACCGGTAATCAGATACTCTCTGCGCCCACCGATCGTTACAGAACGCCAGACCAAAATACAAAATGGACGCAAACACTGATTGTCTGGGTGTACTTGCCGCTTCGGTGGACAACATCAATCAAGTACTGGGCACTCACATAACTCTTATTGATGCCCTATCAGGGTCTGTACAAACCCTCCAGACATCAGTGGATCATGTGCGATCCTCTCCTAGCTCTGACATACGTATGCCTGTACCTGAAAGCTTTTCCGGCCACAGATCTGACTTCCGGAATTTTAGGAGTAGGGTGTTGTCCTATTTTGAGTTGAGACCCCAATCTTCGGGTACTGAGACCCAGAGGGTCACGTTTATTAAAACTTTGTTGTCCGGCGACTCCCAGTCTTGGGCGTATAGCCTGCCCGCCGGAGACAAAGCTCTTACCTCTGTAGAGGAATTTTTTAAAGCTATGGCGGTAATTTACGACGATCCGGACCTTGCCTCGACTTCTGAGCGGAAGCTCAAGCTTTTGCGTCAAGGCGAAGGTCCGGTCGAAGATTACGCGGCCGAGTTTAGGAGGTGGTCAGTTACGGCCAGGTGGGAGACCTATGCCCTATTAGATCATTTCTTGTTAGGGCTGTCCGATGAGGTCTCTGATTTGATGTTAAGCCAGCCCGAGCCCAGAACAGTCGATGAGGCCATCTCAGCGGCCATCCGAATCGACCGCAGGCTGCGCTACCAAAAACAGACCAGGGGTAGTTCCCGTCTCAGAGGGGTATCTTACACCACGGTCCCAGTGACTCCACCTACTACTATTTCACCTTCTCCTGTCGTGCCTCCTTCCGAGCCGATGCAGATTGCTCGGTCAAAATTAACCCAGGTAGAGCGAAGACGGAGAATGACCGAACAGCTGTGTTTGTACTGCGGTGAAGGGGGGCATATAGTACAGAACTGCCCCAATAAGCCGGGAAAACGCTGCCGCTTAGGAGTGGTGGGGGGTAACACCCTGGGCGTCCGACTTTTACCCCTAGAAGAAAAACGATTGCTTCTTCCCTGTACCGTTACATGGGAAGATAAGACTGAGGTCACGGAAGCCTTTATCGATTCAGGCTCCGCGGCAAATTTTATGGATTCGGAATTTGCTAAGAGATTGTGTATTCCGCTCACACCAGTACAACCACCCATCCAGGTTACGGCAGTGGATGACTCTCCTCTGCAAGGGAATCACTCACTGTCTCAGACACCAGAGGTGGGGGTCACCATAGGGGTACTGCACTGGGAAAAGTTACAGTTCTTTGTGTTGCATATGACAACCTCCACCATTATACTCGGCATGCCATGGTTGCACCTTCATTCTCCACACATTGATTGGGCCACCGGCCAACTAATTTCTTGGTCAGCACACTGCTTTCAGCGATGTTTAGGGAAGGTGACATTGGGCCAAACCAGGGTTCATGTTCAGGGGGTACCTGAGCAATATGTGGAATATTCTGATGTATTCTGTCCCAAGGCTGCAGACAAGCTACCCCCACATCGCTCTTTCGATTGCCCCATTGATATACGTTCAGGTTGTATGCCCCCTCGGGGTCATTTGTACAATTTATCTGGGCCAGAGAAATTGGCTATGAAGGAATATATCCGTGACAATTTAGCCAAAGGCTTCATCCGGCCGTCCCGATCGCCTGCTGGAGCAGGTTTCTTTTTCGTTAAAAAGAAAGACGGGGGCCTGCGGCCCTGTATTGATTACCGGGGACTAAATAAGATCACGGTAAAGAATCGCTATCCGTTACCCCTGATAGACGATTTATTTACGCAGGTCACCGATGCTAAGATCTTCTCAAAGCTGGATTTACGGGGCGCGTACAACCTGGTGCGCATTAGAAAGGGCGATGAGTGGAAAACGGCCTTTAACACGCCAGACGGGCATTACGAGTATCTGGTGATGCCCTTTGGGTTATGTAATGCCCCGGCCGTTTTCCAGGAACTCATCAACGAGGTCTTCAGAGAGGTGTTGGGGAGATTTGTGCTGGTCTATCTAGACGATATACTTGTTTTCTCCAACAACCTCTCTGAGCACAGAATACATGTGAAATTTGTACTCAACAAATTAAGACAAAACTCACTTTATGCTAAGATTGAGAAGTGTATTTTTGAAGTCACATCTGTCGCCTTTCTGGGGTACATAATTTCCACCACGGGCCTGTCTATGGACCCCGCCAAAGTCTCCGCTGTTTTGGAATGGCCTCAGCCGGTTGGGTTGAAGTCTTTACAGCGGTTTTTAGGCTTTGCGAATTATTATAGAAGGTTCATAAAGGGGTATTCCACGGTTATCGCACCCCTCACCTGTCTTACGAAAAAAGGGGCAGATACCACCCACTGGTCTCCTGATGCATTAAGTGCTTTCTCCACTTTAAAAGATTTGTTTTGTTCCGCACCCATCCTGAGACATGTAGACACCTCTTATCCTTTTATTGTTGAGGTAGACGCCTCGGAGGTTGGGGTAGGGGCTGTGCTGTCTCAGCGGTCAGGCTTGCAGGGAAGGCTACACCCTTGTGCGTATTTCTCTCGTAGGTTCTCTCCGGCAGAGAGAAACTACGATATAGGCAACAGAGAGCTCTTAGCCATTAAACTTGCCTTTGAGGAGTGGCGTCACTGGCTGGAAGGAGCAGAACATACAATTACTGTATACACGGATCACAAGAATCTAGAATACATCGAGGGGGCTAAGAGATTAAGTCCCCGTCAGGCTCGATGGTCTTTGTTTTTTTCGAGGTTCAGGTTCATAATTACGTATACCCCGGGTAGCAAGAACATTAAGGCAGATGCCCTGTCCAGATGCTTTGAGTTGGAGACAGCACAGCCTTCTGCCCCAGAAACCATTGTCCCACAAAATTTGGTGCTGGCCGTAACAGAGACTTGGGAAGACTGGACAGAGACCTTGAGTCCTTTTCAGCAGGATGTCCCTGAGGGGAAGCCTGAGGGGGTTTTATTTGTGCCTCTGCCATTCTGTCTCCGGGTGCTACAGATATTCCATTCACACAAGAATGCGGGACATCCTGGGGCATCTAGAACGCAGGATCTTGTGGCCAGGTGCGCTTGGTGGCCGTCTCTGGCAGCCGACTGCAAAGAATTTGTTAAGGATAGTGCGGTATGTGCTAAAAGCAAACCCTCCCGGCTGGCACCTGTAGGGAGGTTGCAGCCTTTACCCACCCCGAATGAACCATGGACCCACTTGTCCATGGATTTTGTGGGTGAGCTTCCCAGATCAGAGGGCATGTCGGTCATTTGGGTGGTAGTCGACCGCTTCAGCAAGATGGCCCATTTTGTGCCCTTGAAAGGACTCCCCTCGGCCCAGGAATTGGCCGACTTGTTTATCAAACACGTGTTCCGGTTACACGGCATTCCGGAAAACATAGTGTCCGATCGGGGAGTCCAATTCGTATCTAAATTCTGGAGGGCATTCTGTCATCAAATGGGCATGAAGCTGTCGTTTTCATCGGGCTACCACCCACAGACCAACGGTCAGACGGAGAGGGTCAACCAGTCGTTAGAGCAGTTTTTGAGATGCTACGTTGCAGAGGCGCAGAATGACTGGGTCAAATTTCTGCCCTTTGCAGAATTTGCACAAAACAATTTGAAAAGTTCTTCCACTGGATTTTCTCCGTTCCAGGTTGTGTCTGGAAGATTGCCCAAATTTTCACCGTTACCAGTGGCCTCCACTCCGTTTCCAGCTCTGGAGGCTTGGCAAAGGTCTTTTAAAGACATTTGGCGAACGGTGAGAGACAGTTTGGAAAAGGCGTTTCTGAGTCAGAAGGGTCAAGCTGACAAGAAACGGTCTTTGGAGTGGAGATTCCAACCAGGAGACTTGGTTTGGGTATCCACACGTCACTTGGTCCTGAAACAGCCCTCAGACAAGTTGGGTCCCAGGTTTGTCGGGCCTTTCCCGATAGCCAGAAGGATCAACAACGTCACTTACGCTGTTGATCTTCCCGCTAGCATGCGTGGGGTAAGGTCCTTCCACGTATCCCTGCTTAAGCCAGCAGTCCATGTGGGTCCCACTCCTCCTCCTCCTGTGTTGGTGGATGACCAACCTGAGTACGAGGTAGAAAAGATTTTAGATTCACGCGTTGTACAAAACTCGGTACAATATCTCGTACATTGGAAAGGGTACGGCATTGAGGAGAGACAATGGGTACCGGGGAGTCGCATGCATGCGGACGAATTAAGGAGGGAATTTCACGCCTTACATCCCGAGAAACCTGGTAGGAGTTGTCCGGAGTCCACTCCTCGGGAGGGGGGTACTGTGAGGAAACGCGGAAAAGCCGCCGTCTCTCGAGGTGAGGCGGCTGTTTCCGCGTCCAGCATGGCGTCACAACGCGGAAAAAACGCCGCATGCCGCATGGGCAGTGCAGCAGAATCCGCATTGGTAACGGCGGAAGCCGCATCAGAGGCGGCCCCCGCACTAGATACATTGCATGACAGTACTGGTGTGGCTGGGACTGATAGTCCACCAGGATTCAGACTTACACGCGCGCGAGCACAGAGGCAGAGTTTAAATAGCAGTTAGAAGGGTGTCGGCTGACCAGCTGGGTCAGCTGACAAATTCCACTGCTCTCATTGGACCAGCAATTAGGGAGGTCCTGGAAAGGTCCTAGAGTATATATACTGCTGGTTGTTCACTTGCTCTTTGTCTGGCGTGCGATCACATATGTGGGAGCACTCAGACCTGTAGTCAGATCCTTAAGTGTGCCGGGACCAGCTGGAGCTGTAATCCTACACTTAGCTAGATTCTGTTGATAGCTAAAGTACTAGTTTGATTGTGATTATATGTTATGACTTTTGCCTGCTTTGACTATCCTCCTGAACTCTGATCTTGTACCTCGATATTTCTGATACTCTGTTGCCGAACCCCGGCTCGTTCCTTGACTCTGTTTCTGCCTCCTGATTTTGTACCCCGATATATCTGATACCTCGTTGCTGAACCCTGCCTGTACTTTGACTCCGCCTTTGCCTCCTGATCTTGTACTTTATCTGTCCGTGTGTGTACGACCTGGCTTGTCCGACCTCGAGAACCGACCTTACCGTTAGAGGCGGTTCCTCGCTCTGTTAGCGATCCTTCCTCCTGAGGGTCACTTTCAGATATACCTTCCTACTGTCAGTCTGACTCCTCCCATCTTGGAGAGCTCAGGTCTGCGGAAGGAATCTGTGCAGTACTCCTTGCTGCATTGAGGCCTTGTCCTCTAAGTGTTACTGTTACACCAAACACTACACTCTACTCAGGTGAACAGAGGTTAGTTTGTATATCGGATTATCGGTGAGACTGCAGATCACTTATAATCTGGTATATATCTGTATTTCCGGTGATACTGCAGATCACCGGTAATCAGATACTCTCTGCGCCCACCGATCGTTACAGGGATCAGTTAAAATGTGGACCCTAATTTGGACACTATACACATAAGGCTTCATGCACCCTAAGGCCAAACCTAATAAGGTGAAGATGACACAACACTTATAAAGTCCAGGGAAATTGCCTGGAAGATCAATAGAACAAGCTGTAAATAGTATCAGATTAATGGCACCATGCCCAGTTGTTTAAGGTCTGTATTGGTGATCCAATGCTAGTAGCCTCCAACGTCCACTGCAGTTTTTTAAGAATGAGAGCTGCTGAGTTTATTGGGTGGGCAGCAATGGATCCAACCAGCTCTGTGCTGACATGTCCTGATGGTGAGCTTAATGGAGATGCTACTTGCTTCAACTGACTTCTACAAGTCCCACAAAGGAATGATTTGGTTTTGGGAAAAGGCAAGGAAAGAAAGTCCTAGCATCATAGTTTTGATAATAAAAAGCAACAAACAATGTTTGCATCCATGTACCGATATGTCTTTCTTCAAAGTTCTCCTTCTGGAGTTTTTGTTCACCATAGAATAATGTAGCATTTTTAAGTACATACGCAAAGCAACATGCCTTACCTTTACTAATGACACAGTTTTACAAAGGTGCAAGTGAAAAAGTAATGCAGTAATGTGAAAAGGAGATAAAAATAAATAAAAAATAAATAAATAAATAAATAAAACACTACAAAATAAACATAAAGAAAGAGAAAAAGCTGCTGTCATCATTCTGAAAGCTTCAGAAAGGGGGATCTATGAATAGAATTGATTTGCATAATATGATATCATTGTAAACCCACCAGTTGATTTCTTAATCAAAGTAATTTCCTTAAAGGGAAGGTTCAGGGAGGGTGGGTAAAAAATAAAAATCAAATTCCACTTACCTGGGGCTTCCTCCAGCCCGTGGCAGGCACTGGCAGGAGGTGCCCTCGCCGCCGCTCCGCAGGCTCCCGGTGGTCTCCGGTGGCGCGCCCGACCTGGCCAGGCCGGCTGCCAGGTCGGGCTCTTCTGCGCTCCAAGGCCCGGAACTTCTGCGTCCCACGCCGGCGCTCTGACGTCATCGGACGTCCTCCATGCTCTACTGCGCATGCGCAGTAGTTCTGCGCATGCGCAGTAGAGCCCGGAGGACGTCCGATGACGTCAGAGCGCCGGCGTGGGATGCAGAAGTTCGGGCCTTGGAGCGCAGAAGAGCCCGACCTGGCAGCCGGCCTGGCCAGGTCGGGCGCGCCACCGGAGACCACCGGGAGCCTGCGGAGCGGCGGCGAGGGCACCTCCTGCCTGCCACGGGCTGGAGGAAGCCCCAGGTAAGTGGAATTTGATTTTTATTTTTTGCCCACCCTCCCTGAACCTTTCCTTTAATTAATTAGCTCTTTTATTTAAAAGGAGATTATTTATTTCTTAATATTAAACATTAATGTGTAACGTTGAGGATTATTCTTAGTAGGAGGCAGCAACACCATTGAAAAATCCAACGAAGAAAAAAGGGATCCGCACTTGTCTAATCATAGTAATCAGACTTTATTTAGGACATACAGTATCCCATATGAACACCAGCATCAAAGTAGCTACTTTGATGCTGGTGTCCGTATGTTCATATGTTCGCATGGGATATGTCCTTAATAACGTCTGATTACTACAATTGGACAAGTGCGGATCCCTTTTTCTTCATTGGATGTTGATGGGATTGAGTATCCTGGTTCCAACACTGTCCTCGCGATGGGGGTTGAGCGGTGTGCCATCTACTTCTCTACCATTGAAAAATGTTATAGTCTCTTGGCTTTTTATTAAAGTTTGTTAACCCTTCTATTTGTGAAAATAAGCATAATGGTTACCCATTAGAATCCAGTAATGTTTGCTCAAAGCCAGTGGTCTAATTGAGATAAAGTACTATAGAACCTACAGATGTGGGTTCTGAAGGAGAATGAGAGGTACCCGACAAAAAAATGTGGTGAGAATCATTTATATTTGTGTGTTAAAATGGCAGTGCTAAAGGATACTTTTAAAACTCATAGAGACGTACGAGGCATGGCGTCTGTTGGGGATCGACACCTGATCTTCCAGGCGACATTGCAGGGCCAAGGCTGTACAGATGTGATGTGTCCTGTTCCTACAAGAGTAGGGGGTTAGTGGTGCCTATGGTAGAAGTGGCTCCTTTTGTGTCTATGGTCACCAGCTAGGAAGTAAACCTTCTATACTGGTAAGGGGATATGCGAAAAGTAATCCTTACAGTTACAGCTGACTAAGCCACATTTTGGCCAGTACGGCAAAAGACGAATGAGGAAAAAACAAAATTCTGATTAATGGTTGTTGCCGGCAGGATCAGGAATGGCCAGGGTCACAAATACAGAATAGATGAGGTTTAGACTAAATAGAGGTAAGATTAGGATTATAGAGATCAGAGAACACAGCAGGCAAGATCAGGAATGGCAGGCTACAGGAAGACATCATTTTCAGGAAACCAAGAATCTGAAGATAAAGGGAAGCATGAGATCTCTATCTCTGCTCAACCACTTGTGAGGTAAACTCATCTCTTCTGAGTAGTCAGAGCTGTAAGCAAAATCTGTCAGCTGTGTAAAAGTTCAAAACGAAAGTAGGGTAGATCAAGGTAAGCTGCAAGGAATCCATCAGCAGGTGCTGGAACCTGATGCAACTGGAACAAACAGGGCTAATTCTAGTCACAATGGAGTTCTGGGTCAAAATAAACCGGGGGTGACCTGATACTCCCTCTTAAGTAACATTAGAGTCCCATTTTCAATTTCAACCCCAAGGTACCTAAGCCAGCTCCACCCAGATCTCCCTCAAACTTTGTTTTTGACCCGGGGCCACTGCAGGGTTTTTGGTATAATTTCCAATCACCTGTAATGACTGTGGCACTCCTTTATTGGGCCCTGCACTCCCGTCTTTATCCTCGCAAGGATGCCTCTCCTCTATGACCTGGTGTATGTAATTACGTAAACAGGGACCCCGGGGACAAAAACAATGTTATAAGATGGGCAACCATTTCCATAAACTGCCATAACCTCATCATGAAGTTGCTGGGTACTATTACCCTTCATATGCAAGAACTTGATCATGCTGCGAGCCTCAACCTTTTCCATCTCACACTTTAGTCTCTTGCTGTGACACAATCTGTAAAAGAAATAAAGGCTACATTTAACTGATTTTCTCAACATCATGCACTTAGGAACCAAAGATGACACTGACAAAAAAGTAATCAATATACTATAATAACTTGCAGGTGATGATTAAAACTTTACTATTTTCCCCTCATATTTCTGAAGGTGAACTAGAACTAGTCAAAATTATAAGCTTATTTCCTTCTACTTCTAATCTATTTACCATTGCACGGAGAGCTACTTCATGATTTACCGATACTTCTAATTTTCTAAAGTATGTACGTGATTCAAAGTAATGAATTCTGAATGTTTCAGAAATCATACATGCTTATCTTACTGCAGAATGCAGAAGAATCATAAAGTGCATAACTTGAATCATGACTGTTTCCTGTGTACAGAAACCTGAATTAGAGTTTGGGAGGTTTAGGAGGACTGTAATTCACCCAGCCATCCTGTGACGCAGCTGTTTAATGCCTTGAGCAGTAATTTTTGTATGGTGTTTAATCTTTGGCGTCTGAATCTTTTTATCTATTGTTCAGTTTTTAGACATGCTAATGCCGGTAATATAACATAAACCATATATTACCAATTTACCTCCTTAGCTTGAGTTTTAACCTTTTAAAAACTTCTATAAGGAATGACAGCAGATACTTCCTTAAAGGGAACCTATTTGGAGAGAATAAGAATGGTGCAAAGAAGAAAAGCAGAACCTGGCCAATCATGGAAGCGTAATTTTAGATCTGTGTGCATAGTCAAAATAAATATGCTTATGCATCTGCATGTCACTGCCTTCCTCATTGTATATGAGACTGGCTAATTAATTGCTTTAAATGTTATTTACTGTCATTTCTACTGTGGAAGCTTGGAAATGAAACAAGAAACATGACTAGTTGTTACGGGCACAAGCAAAGTCACTGTACTGTAACCACAGTGTCTTCTTTTACAATGCCTTTCATAATAACCCTCCAATACAGTGCCTTCCAATATATAGCTCTCCCCTCCTTATAGTTTCTTGCAGAAAATCTCTTGTATCAGCATTCATGCTATTTGAGATATTCACCACACCTGTCCTTGGAATTGGATCCTGTTCTGTACTGCTGCTTCCTTGTTCTTCTGACTGAGTATTCTTGTTAGCATTCTGGCTCTTACCTGCTGCATCTGTCTGTTCAAAGTGTGATCATGCTGGTGGGAAGAGACATGGCAGAAGCTAACCATGATGCCATCCATGAGGCTAATCATCGGGCTAACAGGAGCACAGCATCAGCACTGTAGAATTGGACAGGTGAACCAAGGAGAGGTGAATTTTTCCAGCACAGTCCATATGCTGAATCCTTATAGGTGTAGAAACATTTACAGGCAGTATTTATTTAAATGAAAATTGTGAAAAAGGCTAACAAAGAGGTCCGTTTTATTGATGCATGAAAACCCCAGCCACGTTCCAGATATTGGTAACTAACATGCCATGGTGCAATGCTGGGTTGGAATCTCAGTTTACAGGCTTTTTGGCCCATATGCAATTAACTTTTTCACCTGAGTTATCTCCTAGGAGAGAATTTTGATTTCCCTTTAAACTACATTTTCAGCATTTTACAATTGAAAAAGTACTCAAAAGTTGGTGAAAAAGTACTATCAAATATATTTTGAGAATTTTCTTGCTTGCTGGTGGCTTAAAATGCATTTATGACAAATTGTGAAAATATCACCTAGGAGAAAACTCAGGAGAAAAAGTGAATTGCATATGGCCCTTTTTATTTAAATATACTTATTGTAGTTTAGACTTTATCGTGGTAGGTAGACAAAGGTAGAGAAACCGGCACTGCTTCTTAGGCTCATTTATTCAAATGTATAGAAAAATTGGAAATATCTTACGTACAAGCATGCAAGCATACAAAAGTTAAAAAACATACCCTTTGAGGAAAGGTGACATGGTGGTTGGTAGGTGAGCGTTGGGTGCTGGTGCCTTACGGCCATTTCACGCTATGGAGGCTGCCTGGCATACACAGGGAAGGAGCACTGACTGTACAACTATGCTACACCAGCTCAAAAACTTGGGATTAACACTGTAGTGCCAGCCTGCTACTGATCTCTATCACCAGTTGCAAGTAGTTTAGACTTTATCTTGTTGAAGGTATTCTCTAATTCTATAATTTAACTGGAATTGTTGATCAACAGGAAACGTGTAAAGGTGTTTATAGCCACTGCCATTGCTAGGATTGCAGAAGATTGCTTTTTGGATCATACAGTCGTTTGTAGGCCCTTCTACCTCAATTACAAAACCCTCAATTAAAGTGTTATTGTGAGGCACAGCGGAGCCGCCGCCGCACAGGGCAGCATGCCGGTGGTCTCCGCTTCACAGATGGCGCTCTCTGTGTCCAAGCCGGCGGGTTCCGCCACTCATGCGGAGCCGCCGGCACAGAGCAGAGGGGACACCGCCGCCGCTGGCAATATGGCGGCGGGTCCCGCAATTCACCTGGCGGACTTTGGAGCGCACGCTGACCGGGAGCCTGGCCTCTCTGACATTCAGAGGTAGAGGCTCATGCGCACACGCGCGAGGCGACAGGACTCTTACCTCCTGCGGGCTGGCTGAGTTACACTCAGCATAAAAAGAGCTGGATGTCAGTTCTTCTTTGTCTGCTGTCGTGAATACACTAGTTGTGTTAGCGCTCAGACCTTAGTATAGTGCCCTGGTGTTGATACTAAGGATTTTACACCTTAGCCTAGGAATTATTGTATATTGATCTGTGTTTTGACTCTGGCTATCCCTGACTATTCTTTCTCTCGCTGATTGTGTACTTTTGCCTATCTGATCCTTGTTGCCGACTCCTGCCTGTCTAACGATTTCTCTTCTGCCTTCCGCTCCTGTACTGCCGCTGCCATCTCTGTTGCCGAACCCTTGCCTGTCTGACCTTTCTCCCTTCAGTGGAACGTCTCCCACTGGAGGGTTACCTCTGAGGCTTGCCTCTCCGAGATGCCTTCCCAAAGCAGACGATTACTGCTGGGGGTCGAGATTCCTCACTCAGTCTGGTCAGAGGATTTCACGCACGGGGTTCCCATTCAGAGGTAACCACACCTCTGAGGAATTACCGTGTGGTAGACATTTCCACACCATCTGATATATTACTGTCTTATTGTGTTTATTGCTGGTGTTCAGAGGTTAGCAATATATCGTATTATCGGTGATACTGCAGATCATCGATAATCGGGTATACATCTGCATTTTTGGTGATACTGCAGATCGCCAATAATCAGATACTCTCTGCGTGCTGACACCGATCATGACAGTACATTATAGTGCAACTATTCCATCACACCTGCAGAGATGGCACATATCAGTATAAAGCATACCAGTTGTAAATCCTGCTGTATTGTTGCCATGTGTTGTCCTTCAAAATATCAATATCATCATCTGTATGGGAGGACATCAGATATCAACAGGATGTAGGATAAGGAAAAGGTAACTATATGCTTACCAGCACACTTTATTGGGGAAAGCAAAATTGGGGCACCTGACACTGATCAAAACCTACTCGTCAAAGACAAAAAAGATTTTTTTATACAGAAGTTCAGCCTCCGATCTGCCAGCCACTGACTGCTCTATGGCTGTAATTTCATGCCGTCGAATAGCAGCATTTATAACCACACATGTGTCAGATTTTGACATGTGGCACAGTTACCTGGCAGCAGCCAAGCTCAGATGTTACCAGGTGCATAACTATGGGAGATCTAACAACAAGAGGGCCAAAAGCTATGGGGGGCAAACTACTAGCCTTTCCTCCCTTTTATACAGGGGGCCAACCTCTACATCCTGTTTTTCTGTGGCTGTGTTTTTTTGTTATGAATGATCTTGATGATCACACTTGCTTTATGATCATGGCAAGATGGGCCCTCTGTGAGGATCACCAAGAGGAGGAAAGTGGGTTTGAACAACTGGGATCAAATCACAGTTTTTTTTTTTTTTGGGGGGGGGGGGTGCATGATTTGAAGTTATGCAATTGGGTGTGACTCCAGAAAACATACTCCTCTCAGGTACCTGTCCTGAGTGCTTTCCATTGCCAGGCAGATACACAGGAGAAGCTGACAGGTAGCAAAATTATTGCCTTCAGCCTCCTGTGTGACAGAGGTCTAAACAACTCCACTGTGTATGGCAATAAAATCTACTGAATCTGACAACTTCTTCCTGGGTTATGTGAGATGTGTCTCATGTTAGGAGTACACTAGGAAGCGCAGAAAACCATGCATTTTCTGCATTTTTGGGTGCATTTTTGCATACATTTGTGTTTGTGATTTCTATCCTTTTTTTGCATTTGCATTTTTTCAGTAATTTTCCTTTTTCAATGGAGTATCATATTTATTTAATTGAAAAAAAAAACATAAAAAAAAACAGACGTAAACACAGTCTTTTACTACTCCATTGAAATATATTATGTGCATTTTACATATGTTTTTGAGAAAAATGCAGCAAGTTGTGAGTTCTGGAAAAAGCACATTGTAAAATGCAGATATATATGCATTTTTTATGCAGCCCACAGACTTACATTATGGGCTAAAACATATGCATTTTCCATAATGCTAGCAATTCTGCCTAGTGTGCACCTAGCCTCATTGTACATCATTTTGTAATTCTTCCGAAGGTTTTCACTTATTTTGGTCATGTAATAATCCTATAAACCCTAATAGGATAGCTGCACTCTGGCACTTTCTTGTATTTTGTAATTCTTTCCTAGCAAATAATAATCATTGTTATTAAATTTCCTATGTCAGGGTTGGTGCACACCAAGAGCGCTTCTGAGCACTTTTTAAAACACTTGCGCTTCAAGAAGCGCTTGGCTAGTGTATTTGAATAGGATGGAGCACAAAGGAGCGATGTGCTTTTTTCCCAAATGAAAACGCGGGTCCTGCAGCATTTTTGCTCATTTCTGAGGCGATTCAGCCTTAATGTTAATGTATAGGAAAGTGGTAAATCGTTCTGAAAAGCGTTAGATCAGAGCGGTTTTAAAACGCTACACCAAAATGCTCCAAAACTCTCTAGGCATGCTTACAAAACTGCTAGGCACGTGCCTAGAATCACCTAGAAAAATCACGTCAAAAAGCGCTGAGTATTTGCGATTACGCTAGCGCTTTTTGGTGAGCCCTAGCCCTTACTCTGGTAAAAGGAGTAAGACAAAAGTTGACTGAGTCTTTGGTGTTTGGAAGAAAATGGCCTACAGTTAGTCAGTCATTTGTATTTCTTTTGAGACAGTTAATCAAAGAATTAACTTGACTTTCAAAGTATGCACCTTTGCATTGCATTTTGACTACTGTATAGGTAGATAGGTAGTTTTACTGCCACCTTTCATTGACAAATGTACTGATTTTAAAAGATCAATAAAACATCTAGACAGGACTTTCATCTCATGATGAAATGTAATTGCATTTTTGGTATAAAATGTTCTTAAATATGAAAGTGAGACACAATTAGTGTGTTAAGTAAATGTCATCAAAATATATATTTGTAATTTAATTTTAAGGAGTTTTGAATTAGGATGATAACATTTATTGGATAACTTAGAAGACAAGCAGTAAGCTTTCGGCTATAAAGCCTTCAGCAGACTGATTCCTGTATACTGACATAACTTAGAATACAGCTTATATACACTGGACATTGAAAAGGAGATACATTGTTCTTCAATACAACGTCCAGTGTAAATAAGCTGTATTCTAAGTTTTGCTAGTATATAGGAATCAGTCTAAGGAAGGCTTCATTGCCAAAAGCCTACTGCTTTTCTTCTAAGTTAGCCAATAAATGGTATCCTGATTCAAAACTTCTTGCTTTTGCTGATGGCTAACTCAACAATGCCTTACTGCTTCTAATTTAATTTTAAATATGTTACTTCTAATTGAACCCTATTAAAAGTTATCTTCTCATTTCAGTTTGTAGCAAGCTCTGCCCAAGTTGTGTCCAAGTTGACTGTAGTCTCGCATCCTGTGGTCAAAGACTGCTGTTTGCCACTAGAGATGGGAAGTCTAGATCTTTTCAATGAATCGGATGATTCGAATCGGATCCATGAAAAGATCCGGATCTTTGATCCGAATCTCGAATAATTTTACTAGGGAAGCATTCAGGGGTGAAATGACTAGCAGGACAGGACTTTCCCTGCAGTGGACAGAGAAGGGAAGGGGGGTGGACAGACAGAGAAGGGGGGATGGTGGACAGAGAAGGGCAGGGAGTGGACAGAGAAGGGAGGAGGTTGACGAAGAGGGGTGAGCAGAGAGCAGAAATGTTTTTTTGCACACATTACCCACATGTTGCAATCATATGCTTTAAATATATTTCACCTATATGTTCATCTGTATACTTTGAATGCAAAGGTCTCACAGTGAATGAAAGCATTCCTCATCCCAATGTGTCCTTTTCTCACCTCCAACACTCATCATAAGGATCATATTGCACTGGAATCACAGTGCCTGCCCTGTCATTCTAGGCCAGCACGCTGTCTGCAAAGTTACTGAGCTGTGCTTCTGAGCCAAAAGTTTCCTATTTGTTCACTATGCACAACCACGGAACAGACAGCCTAAAATGAGCAGCACATTACAGCCAGTACGTGTGCTCTACACATATATGGCAGTGGAACCCATTTCCCCTCTCTCATCTACCTGTCCCTGCAAGGCTGGCTCCACTCCAACTGAGCGATCCATCTCTGCTCTGCTTCCAGGACCCCCCTGCCCGCTGAGAGGGGGGCGTGCCGCTCCTTGCTCCACCCCCTTTGTGAACCGAATCATTCATTTTGATGATTCGGATGATTCGACTCACAAAAGAGATTCGGATCAAAGATCTGAATCGTTCATGATCCGGACAACACTATTTGCCACTACAAATGTGGAGATGACATTCTTACTGAAAGCCCCCACCAACTGAGCCCAGCTCCTGATGTGGTGAATTGCTCCTTTTCTGCCCTCTAGACACATAACGGAATGTTTGTAATGCTGACACTGTGATTATATTCTCTGCCTCTTGTAAACCGTTCAAATATACAGCATTGTCTGATGCACAAATTCATAAATAAGGAGAGAAAAAAACACATTTTAAAGCAAATCTGAAGCAAAATTATACTAAATAAATACTCTTTTTTTTTTTGCTACTAATTACTATTTATTATC
The DNA here is from genome assembly GCF_040937935.1 of Hyperolius riggenbachi. NCBI lineage: Eukaryota > Metazoa > Chordata > Amphibia > Anura > Hyperoliidae > Hyperolius > Hyperolius riggenbachi. Next base: position 328,971,252 of record NC_090648.1, on the reverse strand, counting down.
CTTACTGCACACACAATTCATTATATCATAAGTTTATTTTCTATTCAGATTTGCTTGGGAATGTACATGGGTACAAATGAAGTAGCATGCTACAACTTTTCAGTGCATCATGCGACCTCTGGCTGGTCCAGTTTTAAACTTTATAAGATGTCATGTGAAAGAAGGAAAATCTATGAATATATTAACTAGCATGGCAACATTCACAAAATACATATGACTTTCAGAAGAATGTTATGTTCGTAGATATGCATTAGTATTGAAAAAGTTTTGGCACAATGTTTATTTCCTACCTATACAACTAAGCGAGCATATTCAAGGTATTGTTGCTTCAGCAGCAGAGGGAAATCCATGGCAAGATTAGGAGCCATACGGTGCTGACCATGCAGAGAACGTGCAAAGATTCATTAATCTGCATCTGAATAGCAGGTTTTGCTGGGAAAGCACAAAGGAACACATCCCTTTTTTCAGCGCAGAAGTACACGGTATGTAACAATTTCACTGGTCATGTAAGGCCACGTTTTTTAATCTTCAAAGCCATGAAGCTTAGCAGCCTTTAGAACCAATGCTGAAGAGGGCTGCAGTGATGCTCTGTAATATATTGTTTTCCGTTTCGATTTTTTTTGAAAATGTATTAAAAAGTTATTATACATTTTTAAATTAAAAAACAATAATGAGAAAACACGTTTAAAAAAAATACTTTGTCTAGACACTGCAACAATTTTCATGACATGTAATTAAACAAAAGGAAAAAAAATTGCTTGTGAAAAAAATTCGCTACATTACCTACAAGCTGGCATTGTGCAGCCTCCAGTGCCGGAAATGTGATATGCAGTGTGATGTAGCATTGCTAGGAAGCAGAGCTGTCCGTGATCGTCAGGCATGTGCTGACCTGGCTAAACAATGCCACTGGTCTATCTTTGTAACTAGACAAGAGTATGTGAGCATGGGCTTAACTAGAGGGAAGCAGCCCCTGTCATCACACGGTGGCCACAACTACTAACCTTCCCGTCCTCCGGTACAGGAGAGTATACTTCAGATCAGGTGTTTTTTGTTGCTACACTTGTTATGCATGTTAAGATCATTATGTCTAGTCACTAGTCTTATGACCCTTTCGAGATGAGCCCCAAGGCCATGAAGGGCACCAAGGGGAGGCAGAGGAAGGGGGGTGAACATTGGTCGGGCCCCATCAAAGTTTCGCGGGGGGGGGGGGCATGAATTGTAGTTATGTCACTATAAGTGAGCTGTCATTACAGTGGAAGAGAGAGGAGGGGAGGATCAGGATCTGTGACAAGGAGGAGGTCCGTGGATGGAAGGCTAGAGCTGGGAGTTTGTGCAAAAAACCTTGCTGTGGCACATACTTTGCAAATAAGTCTAAGGACACTGCAGTGAAAAGACAGAAAAAAATAACTATTGCATTGAGTCACATCTCAGCATGGCAATGGCAGTACTCAAACGTGACCTGAGAGGATTTTTGTTGCTGGTTAACCACACTGCATGTCAAATGCTGATGAGCATGGGGCTATAAGTGTTGCCATTCGGCTGTACTAAATGGTGAGCAGAACCATCAGTTAATCTCCCAGAGTGCTCCGGGACAGAAATACAGTAAAGACAAGATAGCTGGGTCTCCACCTGGATTTGTGCAAATAGCTTAAAGAGGAACTCCAGTGAACATTTTACTGTTGGCAGGTGACGTAGCTGCTGCATGGTTTTTGGCAGTTGGAAACAGCTGTGAACAGCTATTTCCCACAAAAGTTCTAACTTTTCTTGTGGGAGGGGTTACTTGTGGGAGGAGTTTCACCACAATATCAGTCATACAGCGCCCCCTGATGGTATGTTTGTGAAAAGGAATAGATTTCTCATGTAAAAGGGGGTATCAGCTATTGATTGGGATAAAGTTAAATTTTTGGTCGGAGTTTCTCTTTAAGTATTTATTTCCACCATAGCAATGCTATGGTGGAAATAAATACTTAAGCTATTTGCACAAATCCAGGTGGAGACCCAGCTATCTTTTCTTTACTGTATTACTGTCCTACATCCTTGGTGGATCCGGGTGTATGCTGGTTGACTCCCTGGTAACAAAGAATTTTTTGTGGTTGAGCTTGCAGTCTGCCGCTACTGTACCTGCCCTGGGACAGAAAGCTGCGTGGCCCCATCGGTTAGGCTAAACATCACTGGGATGGTTGGATGACATACCAATATACAGCAATTTATATCTACAAGAAGAGTTTCTAATAGTCCTCATTATAGAAGGAGGTGTGTGAGAATTTACATGAGTGTGAATGCTCGGTTAACTGCACTGTGAGACGCGAGGCAAAGGACAGCATTGAATGCCCCGTGCTAGATGTGGAAATGCCCATTTCTTCAATGGAGTTGGAATGGTCCATTAGATCAAAATAATTCTGAGTTGATGCAATGTTTATGATAATTTTATGCAAATGTATGCAGCTTGAAAATATACAATATCAAATGCATCAGCTAATTGTAATTAGTTCCATCTCAATGGCCACCTATAACCTTAGGTAGTACAATATCTCATCTTGGTGATTAAATGCACGCAATGGAGGTGTCACCAGAGACTGCCAATAACAAAGACACAGAAAATTGTGTCACCTTCCTACATTCCTTGCTGATTGCAGAGAGTGCATTTTTTTTTTTGACAATTTTTAAGGAGTTACAATTTACCACCATGCTCCTATTCTATATAAAAGTGAAAACAATTCATTGACTTCTGTGTTAAATATTTATTCTTTTTAACTACCACATGTCTTTGTTTTTCTCAAAAGCTAACAGTACTTTTAGATTGTTCTTTAAAGATTACAATTGGCAGACCAATAGTGCTATTATACATTGTTCTATTGAGTTTGAGTTTGCTTCTATTAGAAGGTATGAACAGAGTCACTTATGTGACCAAAAATCTAACAGAATAATAACATTACCAAACTGTACTTTGGTCATTTATTTATTTTCAGCTAGTTAAATGTGGGTGATGAAATATTTCTGTGCCATGCATCAGAAACCACATAACAATTACTTCCTCTGTGCTGACTCATAAAAGATTCTAGTGTGGAATTGCTGAGATATATATCCTGTAGGTGTTTCCTAAAAATGAGATAAAATCATGAAATGAAAGTAGTTCTGATAATTCAAAGAATTAACTGCATCCTTTGTTGAAAGTATGTGAAGACAGATTTTCATGGCGTCTCATTAAAATGGATACCATTAAAGTAAAGAACACAAAAAGTGTTTTGCTGTAAGCTATGAAGAATAAGAATATATTAATTAGCACAAACATTATGGAATCTACTTTGTATGCCTTGTGTACACTGTCACATGAATGTGGGAAAGAACTTTGCGTACTGATCTGAATCAATATTTTTTTTTCATCTCTCTCTTTTTTTTTTTTTGTTCATATATGTATGTACATTATAGCTTAGAGACAGAAACACGTTTTCTATGCAGGTAAATATTACATATTATACATCACAATTTTACATTTACCAAATATATTCAGAAGGGGCAAACTTCTTAATTGCTGAGTCTCACAGCATTTGTGTTACATTATATTACAGTAGCCAAGTCTTTGACTTGGCAAATGATGAAAGTGTCCACCCTGGGCCCCAGACACAGCCACGGGGAGGGGGGCCTGACCTACTCCCCTTCCCTCGCCTCGGGCCCCCTTTCAGTGCTGTCCCTCCAGAAATGACAGCAGCGGGCAGGGAATGCGCCAGACTCGCCTCTTACAAGTTCCATGCGATGGAGCTCCGATCTTCTCTGTCCAGCGCCGCTCTACTTCCTGATTAGCGGAAGAAGAGTGAGCAGCGCTTCAACAGAGAAGACCGGAGCTCCATGGAACCCGGAACAGGTGAGTCCGGCACGTTCCCTGCCTGCACCAGCTTTCAGTTTCCCCATGAGATCACAGAGCTGATTCTTTCTCCAATAAGCAAACAAGGTTAGCAAACTGGCATTATATTTTTCACACCACATTATCAAGAAAAACCCCATTTCTGATGCCTGGCCTTAACCTAATAGCACTAAATGAAGAGGATTACCCTCTCTTAAACTTGCCGTCCTATTTTGTGCCTGATACTAAAGGATACACAACCCTTCATCATCTTTTGCCTTAGGCCTTATGTCCATATCCCAATCCACCATCCCATTGCCATAATTATTTTGGTGACTAAGTACATAGCCAAAGTACTTACTGCATCAGCACCTGGTGCCCAATCCATTGTCCCCTTATCAAATGTAGTTTACTTAAGTGTCAATTCCAGAACCTGTTCAAAATTTGAATAAAACTACTCTACTACCTACAGTGATTTACTGTGTGTTTAAGTGTTTTCTCTGGAGATTGGTACCAGTCTGGGAGCCTGAGCATTCTGCAAAGTATCTTAGCTGCTCCTAGCAGAGAACTATTTTGTACAGAAAGCTCCGGTGTTGTTCCAGTGATCTGTTGAAGTTACAATCCCAGCTTAAGATTTAAAGCTATGCATGCACTTACCAACTAGGCCAACTTTGACCATAACTTTTTGCCTTCTGATTAGTTCATCTTTCAAGGCCCTGTTTTTTCCCCAGTTTCTCACACTCCTTACTGATGTTGCTGTCATTTGGCACTGCTTACTTCTAGCAACATGTTGATCTCGATGTAGCTTCCTAGTCCTCTTGTTTGAATCTATGTTGTTAAACAGATGTTGATTAAGAGCCAAGCTTTCTTTACCATGGTAAAATGCATTAAAATGTGTGTATACATGGCTTCCACTTGCCTTCACAGCAGGTCCACCAGGAGATAGCCCGGCCCATCCCTGGGACAGGAAGAACAGACAAGTGTAAATAGTCACATCTTACCACCTACCTCCAGTGTTCTTTCTGTCTCTGGGAAGGACAGACACTGTTCCTGGTCTTCCGGGAGACCGGAGGGTGAGTGTTGGGGTTTCTGTGGCTGCCTAGACGCATCCTTCTCCGGGGGGGTCCCAGGCAACCACTTCGGTGGTCGGGCAGCAGATTTCTCCTAGCGGAGCTTCGCTCCACTTAGCATGGTTGCGGAAGTTCCTCTACCTATTGCCCAGCATTCCAGGAGGCGGGCATGTGTCTCACAAGCGGCTTCTGGCAGAAGTATTTAAATCCCGGCTCTTCCTTCGGCTGGAGGCGGACTAGGTTGCATGTGGGACGCTGCGCTGTGCGGCGTCTATTTAAATAGACACTTTTTAAAAGGCATAGCAGCTACTAGCAGCCCCAGGCTAACGCTGCTGAAGGATCCGCCGCTCCCTCTGCCACCATGGAGCTTTCCACCTCTCAGTACAAGCTAGGTAAGAAGCTTTTTTGATACTAGCTGAGGGATAGCAAGTTTGTTGGCAGCCCACTAATGTGTGTTTTTTTTTTTCAGAACCCAAGGCCTGCTACCTTGGATGAATCTGAGTCTAAGATTTGTGGAATTTGCTGTAAAAAGCTTGCTGTATCCTATCCAAAACCCTTGTGTAATGCTTGAATTTTGTCGGTGGGGAAGACATGTTTAATACCATGCTTTCAGGATCAGTAAGCTGAAACATCTCTTAATGCTAATGTTTCCGCTGCTTTACCATCTGCTTCTATGGTATCTCAACCAAATGAGGATTCAGATTTACCTAGACCTTATCAACTGCCAAGGGTTTTAGGGTCCTCTTCGGAGAAAAAACGGAGCCAGCTGGGGGGTCTTCTGGCCAGGATGACGAGACGCCTAAGTGCACCTCAAGTGGGGAATTCAAATTACTCCTCCCTTAGCAAACAGATGAATTGTTGGAATGTATTTATTCTGCGCTAAACATTCAGTCTGAAGTTCCGAAACCTTCCACAATTGAAAATGTGATCTATTCGGAACATTTAGAGTCTAAGGAGTTGGTGTTTCCTGTGCATAAGGCCATGGATAACTTAATGGAAACAGAATGAAAGAGACAGATAAGGAATTGGTAATTAACAAGCAATTTAAAAGACAATATCCGTTTAATGAAGAACAGTCTAGTTGGGCCAAGTGTCCTAAATTAGACTTAGCCATTTCAAACTTGTCCAAATTTTCACCGATCCCATTTGAGGACACAGGAATCCTCAGAGATGTATGCGGCAGGAAAATGGAGGCTCTTCTTAAGAAGTCTTGGGAGGCTGTTTCAGCCTCATGTGCACCTAATTTAGCAGCTACATGCACTGTTAGGTGTTTAATTATATGGTTGCAAGAGCTGCAATCTATTTTGAAGAGTGGTTCTTCATGCGCTTTGAGTCCTATGGGAGAAAAGCGCTTTACAAATGTTATTGTATTGTATTGTATTGTTCTCAAATTGAGAATATTTTGCATTCTGTTGCGACATTAAGGTTTGCAGCAAAGTTTCTTGCTGATATGTCTAGCAAAGTGGTCGGAATATGTGCTCGCAGTTTGGCGTTAATTAATTCTGAGAGGAGGTTCCTGTGGCTAAAAAACTGGGTTGGTGATGATATCACTAAACAATAACTTTGTGCTCTCCCATTTGAAGGTAAATTGCTTTTTGGCTCTGCTCTAGAATCTGTGTTAGAGAGAGCAGGGGAAAAGAAAAAGATTTTTCCAGTGGGTAAGAACAAGCAAGCACCTACCGGTAAAAGGAAATTTCGCTTCTTTAGGAGGAATCAGAAAAACAAGGAGTCTGGTAAGAAATGGCAGAATAAAAAAGGCGCAAATGCTAAAAGTTTCCTCTTCTCTTCTATGAACCAGGTGTTGATAGACCAGAATCTAATATCTGAGCAACAAATTTGTGCTTTATTGCAAAAACCTAATTCTCTACTGGTAAAGTTTCAATATATGCAACTGAAACATGCAATTAAGAAACAACGTACTACTCACTCCTTGCAAATACAACCGTCACCAGTTTTTAATCTTATTAGTCAGTATAGAGGGCGGAGCGGATTTATCTCAATATGTTATTCTATGATTCTTGGATTATTTTTGAAAAAATTCCCGCTCACCTGCTATGATAAATGGGTACAGGAGCTGGGAGAGTTGGCAGAAGAGGAGTGGGTAAATATTCTTCAAAATGTCCCTATGGTCTCCACCAACGCTTCCCAAAAACTATCACAGCTTAATATTTTGTATAGAAACCTGTTGACCCCTAAAAGACTCTTCTCCATTAATTGTAGAAGTGACCCAACTTGCCCCAGGTGTAACAGGGACCACGGGGTTACATATGCTGTGGAGATGCCCCAAATTACATAGGTATTGGAAGGAAGTTCTGGACATTATAGATTCGGTTTCCAATCAACAGTTAAAGGACTTACGAGGCCAAAATGTCTAAAAAAAGCAAAGTACCTGTAAGCTGTTTAAATGCACGGAGGACGCCGTCCGCGCCCTCCGTGCAGTTCCGCCGGGTCCCCTTCCTGAGATCGCCCCCCGCGCCGACCCCGACCCCCCAGGCCGGGTCGGGCTCTCGTGCCGCTCTCAATATGGCCGCTTCCATTGGCCGCGGCTGCGCAGTCCGCCTGGCCGCGAGTGCGGCTGCACAGCTCTACGGCCAACCCCCCGAACCACGCACTGTAGCGTGGATCGGAGGGGTTGGCCGTAGAGCTGCGCAGCCGCACTCGCGGCCAGGCGGACTGCGCAGCCGCGGCCAATGGAAGCGGCCATATTGAGAGCGGCACGAGAGCCCGACCCGGCCTGGGGGGTCGGGGTCGGCGCGGGGGGCGATCTCAGGAAGGGGACCCGGCGGAACTGCACGGAGGGTGCGGACGGCGTCCTCCGTGCATTTAAACAGCTTACAGGTACTTTGGTTTTTTAGACATTTTGGCCTCGTAAGTCCTTTAAACAGAAATATACAACTGTGTATTCTGGGTTCAACGGTCGGGTTAAAGGCCCAGGATCATATACAAACTATGATTATTCGCTTACTGTTTCAAGCTAGGAAATTAATTTTAATGATATGGAAGGACCCAAATGCACCAACTGTTGACACTTGGATTAAACAAGTCAATACATATCTAAAAATGGAAAAGGTAATTTATCTACATAGAAAGGCTCCGCAGAAATTTGATATGATTTGGGCAGGCTGGTTGGATACCCCGGGTCTCCCTGAGTTCTCCTTAATACAGGATAGATTGTTCTCTGGATCTAGCTAAGAACTTAAAATAAGGATGGGAATTAAGGTCTTAGACACAGTCCAATAAAAAAACCTTCTATGTATACTATCTCTGTAGGGGATATGTATGTTTTGTACTGATAGGGATGTTTAAATCAACAACTGTTGTTTGTTCGCACTGAAGTACTGCCAAAGTATCTGGAAATTTGATGTTTGATACGTTATGAGTCAAAACTGTACTGCTGCTCTGTCTGTTTGTCAAAAAATGATGATATTATGATGTTTGGTTTAAACTGTTTAATAAAGGCTGATTTAAAAAAAAAAAAGTTTCAAACCTAAACCATCTGACAATATTTCCAAGTCCCAATCAGAACAATGACTATATTCAGTTGGGAGGAAGGTTAAAAAACTTTTTTTCAGCATGGCAGACAATATCAAAAAACAGATACATCTGCTGAACCATCAAACATGGTTGCAAAATTCAGTTTACTCAAGTTCCCCCGAGATCATCCAGGAAAACAGGCTCTCTTCAGTCTCCAGTTCACCAGGCAGCAATGGAAATAGCTGTGGGATCTCTTTTTCAGAAGGGAGTTGTGGAGGATGTACCTTGACCAGAGAGGGGGCAAGGTTTCCATTCCACTCTCTTTCTGGTTCCTAAGCCGAATGGCGATTTTCGCCTTATCAACCTTCGGTTTCTGAATCAGTATGTGAAATACAAAAGATTCTGAATGGAATCTATTCACTCCACAATCCTCCTTCTGGGGAAGAATTACTTCATGGCGTCCATCGACCTGATGGACACGTACTATTATGTCCCCATTCATCCAATGCCCTGGAAGTATTTGAGAGCAGCTGTAAAGATTCATTCTGGCTGTCGGATCCAGTGAGACTCTCCCTAAACTGGTGGACTTGCCGTCCAAACCTGCAAAAAGGCATAAGCTGGACAAATCCAGATCCTCTGGTCATTACAACAGATGCAAGTCTCTGGGGTTGGGGAGCACATCTGGAACAGTATTGCGTACAGGACAGGTGGTCTCCCCTAGAGAAAACATTCTCCTCAAACCACAGGGAGTTGCTTGTGATCTGGAAAGCAGAAATGGGAAGATCTGCTATTGGACTGAAATGTGATCATCCACTCAGACAATTAGACAGCTGTTGCTCACATAAACAAGCAAGGGAGGACTTACAGTCCACCTCTGATATCCCTTTCTCTCCAGATATTTTGCTGGGCAGAGAACAGGGTTCTTTCCTTGAAATCGGTTTACCTCAAAGGAAAGGACAACATTCTAGCAAATTGGTTGAGTCGCAAACAAATTATTCAGAGCAACTGGTGTCTGAAAAAAGATGTATTCAGGATGATTTGCAACAAATGGCGTCTTCCATCCATGGACCTGTTTGCTGCATGGGACAATGCTCTTCTTCCCAGATTTTGCTCCCTCAACCCCAGGGGCTTCCCAGAATGTGTAGATGCATTCCTGCTGAACTGGGGACTGGAGAGAGAATATGCCTTTCCTCCTTTAAACCTATTAGGGAGGATTCTGCAAAAGGTTGTAAGAGAGTAGGCCAATTTAATTCTGATTGCTCCGGACTGGCAGAAAAATGCCTGGTATCAATTTCTACTCTCCCTGGTGGTAGAAGATCCAATAATCCTACCAATTTCTGATCAGCTTCTGAAGCAGGGTGTTATGATCACGTCTGCAGCATGTACTGCTGGCTGCAGTTTTACTGAAGACAAGCAGTTTTTGATGTCATTACATGCATTTGCTTGCATAGTTTGGTTTGCACTCAAACTAGTTGCTGATTCCATCTGCAGTGGCTCTGCGGTTTTGGCCAGCTCAGGATTGAATAATTACCATTCACCTGTGTGGGAATCTGCATGTCTGCTCCCATTGGATGACCTCAGTATAAAGATCTGCTTCCTGCAGGGCTCCACGGGCTATTATAGTTTCAGATCAGTCTGTTACTCTGTCTCGGCCCCCCGTTCCTAGTCCGTGTGGACTGCACTGACTCCTGCACAGGGGTCAGTGAGTCCTTCTAGTTCTGTTCATCAGTAATTGTTACTTTGCTAGTCCTGCATCATATATCGGTTCATCGCCAATATATACGAATACTAGCGTGTTTGTTATTTTCCTTGTATTCGTGTTACGTTAATACATCAGTTTCGCTGATATATACGTACTCGAACTGTTTATATCCTGTGTTCAGTCAGTCAGTTTCCAGCACGTTTTGGTAGGTTGCGCGTATCGTGATCACCCGCGCTTAGCTAGTTCAGTCCTGTTCCTGTTACCTTGTGTGGATTGCGCTCACTGCTGCGTAGAAGTAGAGAATCCTTCCTAGTCCTGTTCCTTGTCCTGCTCCAGTTCTTAGTTAGTGTTCCTTGCTTATGTCATATATCGGTTTATCGCCGATATATACATATGTCAGTCAGTCGTTTGTAGTTTCATTGATAGCTGTAATCAGAATACGCTAGGAAATCATACCTATTGTATATTTGTGTGTATTACGTCTGCCTTCTTTGACTCTATTTCCCGACTATTCTGTCCTGTCCTTGTGAGGCACGCCACCGCTGCAATCGCATTGGCTGCCTCATTCCAGTCTGTCTTGTTATGGACGCTTGTTGTCACTTAAGCAGTGACTAGTTAAGAAAGCGTTCATTCTGTTACCTGTCCTGATTTTCTAAATTCTGGCTTATGTGCTCAGCGCTACCTTGCGCTGAGCCACTATAGTGTAAGGATTGTTTGTGGATGTTCGGATCTACGCCTGCTCTGTGCGCCACATCTCCTGTTGGAGTAAGTCCTCTCCTTCACTAAACTGGGGATATCCTGGTTCCTTGTGCTAGCGTGTGTACCTCCTTCATGTCAGGATATACACCACGTGCTGACTGTGGAGAATATACCACCAAGCCTAACACAGGGACAAGCAGGGATGCTCATCAAGGATTAATCATGAGTAACCATAATGCCGCTCTCCGCCCAGCGCTTTAATGAGATGCTAGCGTCCTAATGGATGCATTGCAAGCCTCGCTATGGCGCACTTCCTCCTTAAAGCCGAAAAGAGGAAGTGCTCCATAGCGAGGCTTGCATTGCATCCATTAGGGCGCTTGCACCTCGTTGAAACGCTGAGCGGAGAGAGGCATTATGGGTATTTAACCCCTCCGCATCTAGCCGCTCAGGTGCGGCAATTAAAGTTCATTTGAATCACGGGTAACCACTTTGGTTACTCGTGATTAATCCATGATGAGCATCTCTGGGGACAAGTGTACCATCCTGCAGTGGCCACTCTGAACCTGAAGGTGTGGCTTTTGAATGGCACTTACTACTAAACAGAGGCCTGTCAGAGAAAGTTATTGAAACTATGCTTCATTCTAGAAAGCCTGTTACCTCTACAATCTATTTACGAGTCTGGAAAGTTTTTTGTGAATTCAACAAAAATTCTCTGGAAAATCTAATAAATGTTTCTATTCCAAATATTCTAAATTTCCTGCAGAAAGGCCTAGATATGGGTTTAAAGTTGAACAACCTTAAAGTGCAACTTTCAGCCTTGGGGGTTATTTTGATGTTCCTTTCACATCCAACTCTTTGATTAACCACCCTGGCGTTCTGATTATATCGCCAGGGTGGCTGCGGGAGGGTTTTTTTTGAATAAAAAAAAAACTATTTCATGCAGCCAACTGAAAGTTGGCTGCATGAAAGCCCACTAGAGGGCGCTCCGGAGGCGATCTTCCGATCGCCTCCGGCGCCCAGAATAAACAAGGAAGGCCGCAATAAGCGGCCTTCCTTGTTTTGCTTATATCGTCGCCATAGCGACGAGCGGAGTGACGTCATCGACGTCAGCCGACGTCCTGACGTCAGCCGCCTCCGATCCAGCCCTTAGCGCTGGCCGGAACTTTTTGTTCCGGCTACGCTGGGCTCAGGCGGCTGGGGGGACCCTCTTTCGCCGCTGCTCGCGGCGAATCGCCGCAGAGCGGCGGCGATCAGGCAGCACACGCGGCTGGCAAAGTGCCGGCTGCGTGTGCTGCTTTTTATTTGATTAAAATCGGCCCAGCAGGGCCTGAGCGGCGACCTCCGGCGGTGTTGGACGAGCTCAGCTCGTCCAGACCGCTCAGGTGGTTAAAAGGTTTATCAAAGCAGTGAAAAGGAAGTCAGTGGTGGGAAAAACTACTGTTCCTCCTTGGGACCTAAATTTAGTGTTACACTCTATTATTCAGTTTCCCTTCGAGCCTTTGGATCAGATATCCATTAAGGACTTAGCTTTAAAAAAACTTGTTTTTTGGTGGCAATAACTACGGCCAGGCATATCGGAGAAATACAGGCCCTTAGTATTAAACCACCATTTATGTCTATCCAGGAGAATAGAATCAAATTTTAAAAGAGGAAAAATTCAGCTCACTGGATGTGAGGAAAATAATTTTAGCTTATTTTGTCAAAATTTCTTCTTGGAGAAAGGAAGATAATTTGTTTGTTCAGTTTCAGGGTGCCAGAAAAGGACTGAAAGCGTCTAAAAGCAAGCTTAGTAATTGGTTGAAACTTTGTATTAACAAAGTATATGATATTGCAAGGAAGCCAGCTCCTGAGAAGGTGAAGGGTCACTCTACTAGGGCTGTCTCGTCTTCCTGGGCAGAGAGAAACTGCCTCTGTTCTTCAGATTTGCAAAGCTGCCACATGGTCTTCTTATGAGACATTCATAAAGCATTATCGTTTGGATCTTCCAAGTAATCAAGACTTAGGTTTTGGTCGTAAAGTACTGTCTATGGTTGTCCCACCCTGAGAGAGGTAATATTTTATATCTCCTGGTGGACCTGTTGTGAAGGCAAGCGGAAGCCAATAATTACTCTTACTGGTAACTGGCTTTCCAAGTAGCCTCGATGACAGGTGGGGCAACCCACCCACAACTTAAACGGTAAGTCTTCTACCCTTACATGGTGACAGTCAAAGCACTGGAGGTAGGTGGTAGGAGGTGGCTATTTAAACTTGTCTGTTCTTCCTGTCCCAAGGATGGGCGGGGCTATCTCCTGGTGGACCTGTCATGTAGGCTACATGGAAAACAAATTGCCGGTAAGAGTAATTATTGGCTTTTATGTTATTGCATTATGATATTACATTAACTTCAGTGGTTTACAAACAAGTCTTAATCCAGAGAAAAATGTGATTGCACCTTTTATGTTTAAAATGCAACCCAGCAGAGTGGACCTATTTTAGCAAGGCACATTTAAAACATGCATATCCTAGCAATAAAATGAATTTGTTATACCGCTAATACCCTACCCTAATTTTAAATAAGTGCTTGTTTTGTTGGATTATATGTTTATGTACCGCTAAACACAAGCACTAGTGGGTTGAGCATAAAAATGTTCAAGATTATTTTTTTAAACTGCTAATGGAAATTATACGATTATCTGAGCAGAATATAAATTTAAACCGCTGATGTGTTATACCACTGTTTTAAAATATACAATATTGATTTTTTATGTTGTTTTTAGAGGCAAGGCTATAACAATTAAAATAGCATTAAAATATGTTATTTAGGTAGGTTATGATATTAGACACTATTTCCATTTGCCAACGCTCTCCAATTAAATAATTTCGGTGCAGTCTAAGCGATTTATGATGTTTTGGCTGCACTCGCATACTTCTTTAATGTTGATTTGTTTTAATCAATTACTTTATGTTCTCTTCCTGTGGATTAAAATAAAATAGATGATTTTAAGGATTAGATTTCTCTTAATTACACATTTTTATTATCACTTTCCTTTTATTTTGCACGATGTGCAACAACAAGCCACGGGCGAAAAAGGAATGATGGAATGTTAAATGCGACATCATAATTAGATGTGTCTGCAGGCACATGAATCTTCATGTTTGTGGCATTATGTGTCTTTAAAAGAAAACAACATGCTTTTTTCTTTGTTTGCCTCTCTCGTATTTCTTTTGAAGGACACCTGAAGTGAGGAGGAAATGGAGGCTGCCATATTTATTTCCTTCTAACCTCCCTGGCGGTCTATTAAAAGGGGGCAGTGTAGCACTTTAATTTTTTTTTTTTAAATCATGTAGCTAGCCTAGCGCTAGCTACATAATAGCTGCTCTGCAGCGGCATCCCCCTCCGATCGCCTCAGGCGATCAGCGCAAACAGGAAATCCCGTTCAGAATGGGATTTCCTGTTTGGCTTCCCCCGTCGCCATGGCGACGATCGTCATCGACGTCGTGACATCATCGGGAGTCCCGATCCACCCCTCAGCGCTGTCTGGCACTGACAGGCCAGGCTGCGCAAGGGGTCTGATTGGGCGGCACGGCGGGTAGCCGCGAATCGGCGTGGAGTGGCGGCAAACGGTTTGTACACGCAGCTAGCAAAGTGCTAGCTGCGTGAAAAAAAAATCATGCAAATCGGCCCAGCAGGGCCTGAGAAATCCTCCTGCGCGGCATAGCCCGAACTGAGGTCGGGCTTTCCGCCAGGGAGGTTAAACCATGCGCATTGCCTGGTTGTCCTGCTGATCTTCTGTCTCTAATACTTTTATCTATAGACCCTGAACAAGCATGCAGATCAGATTATTGACTGAAGTTTCACTGGATGACGGATGCTTGTTTCAGATGAGTGATTCAGACACTACGGATGCATTAAAAATCAGCAGAACGCCAGGGAACTGGTATTGCTTAAAAGGAAATAAATATGGCAGCTTCCATTTTATTCTCACTTCAGTTGTCCTTCAAAGGGGCATTTCACTCACTTTACTTATTCTCACAGTTATAATAGATCTTTATCAGCCAGAAATGTAGTATCTACAGGGCCGGCCCGCTTATGAGGCGGGGTGAAACGTTTGCCTCAGGCGGCAAACTTCTAGGGGCGGCACCCACCCGTCTGTGGGTGTGGGGGGAGGGGCGGTCGCCGAGCCGGAGGGGTAGCGGGCAGGACGGGGGTATTGGGCCTAGCGGTGGGGAGGGGGGTCAGACCCCCCCTCCCTCGCCTGGGTCCCCCGATCTGCGCTCCCCTCCAGCTGTACATAGTAAGCAGCCGATGCCCAATAGTAAGAGGCACGGGTGGGGAGGACTCACCTTATCCACGTTCCAGCGTGTGCTCCACTGACGTCACTTCCTGCATCACCGTCCACTTACAATACAGTGGGCGGCGATGCAGGAAGTGGAATGCATGCTGGAACGCGGAAAAGGTGAGTCCTCCCCACCGCCAGGCCCAATACCCCCGTCCTGCCCGCTACCCCTCCGGCTCAGCGGCCCCCCGCGGGGGAGGGGGGGGGGCGTCAATTTTCTTCTAAATTTGCCTCAGGCGGCAAAAAGTCTAGGGCCGCCCCTGAGTATCTATTATGGGAACCTACCCAAAAGGCACCCACCTACCTAATGATTGATATACATTGGTGCCAGGCATTCAGATTGCTGCATCTGACTTCCAGTAACAGCTAAGCTTCACAGGTACCTCAAATATAAAAATAGACTATGACTGGTCACATTGCTATACATTCTTTCACATACTGAATAATATATATATATATATATATATATATATATATATATATATATATTTTATTAAGTTATCAAATATTATGTTTTATATATGATGTGAATGTACAAATTTGAGATCATATATATGGCACTAGGGTCCCTTGTTCTTATGTGGGCAAGGACACTACCTGTATGGAGTTTGCGTGTTTGGTTGAAGTTTATATGATCTCCCTGTATTTTCATGTTTTTTTTCCAGGAACTATGAATCCCTCCCACAACCCAAAAATAGATAGATTTCTTGGCTCCCCCTAAAAATTTGACTTTAGACTACATTAAGAACTTTAGAAAATGTCTGACTATAGTAAGAATTGGGTTTTGAGGTCCTCTGAGGGATAATTAGTGCCATAGCTATATACACTAGCGCTATTTAGATACATAACAATATTGCAATTTAGAGCACAAAAAAGTTGAGCAGAGTCATGCACAGAGATGATACCTAAAGCTGCACTGCAGAGAAAATGTCATCTGAGTACCGTAAGAGATTGAAAACAGTGGAGACTAATCATCAGCAGTTGCCTCTGATGTACCCTGACTGAAGTAATACAGTACCACCATTTATTTATTTATTTTATATTTTTTTAACATTTTCCCCTATTCCAGGCACAGATGTTTCTGTAGTTCTGTGCAGCATTCACCTAATTTTTTTCTTGTCTTTAAGCTTCTTGATTCACTGTGCCAATTGCCAAATAAATCAATTTTTAAATGCAAAATGCCTGGTAAGGTCTTTGTCTGTGCCCAGTCTGAAGTATAAAATGATGCAATTCAGACAGACTGGCAGGGATCAGGAAGGCTAGGGAACTAGCAGACCAATTAGGGGCAGGCAGACAAAGGACTGGCAGGGGACAGACTGGCAGGCAGATATGGCTGCCACAAAACAGGTAAGAAAGGCAGGTGTTAGGGACTTACCTGTACGCTTCCGCGATGAGAGCTCCCGCGGCGAGACACAAGCCGCTCCGTTTTTTTCCGTGTCTGCGCACGCAGCCCCTAGCAACACTAGCATCCTTCCCGACGGGGCTGCGCGCCGCTTCTGACACTGTGCATTCCAGCGCTGAAGAGGACGGATGTTCTGGAGTAGACGTCTGTCCTATTCACTAAGAAAACATAAGACTTAGTGTCAGCTGACAGTTTTAGTCAGCTGACATATAGGTAGGCTTTGTAATCTTGTGTCAGCTGATCTGTTAGTCAGCTGACACTCAGGCATGGCTGCTATGTGTGTGATTGGTTGCTGTGTTGTGTGGCCGGCCACTGATTGGATGCTGCCAGTATTTAAACCTTGCTGTGACACTTTGATGTTGCCCGTGATCGCTTTGGCTGTGTGCTTTTGCTGGGTGTGTTATTGAATATTGGATTATCTGTGTATTGACCTTGCCTGGAACCCGACTATTCTCTCTGATTGCCACCTGTATTGACCCTTGCCTGCAAACCAACTACTCTCTGATTGCCGCCTGTACCGACCCTTTGCCTGGAACTAGACTACTCTTTGAACACTGCCTGGACCGACCTTGAATTGCCTGACTGATTTTGCCTGCTACCTGTGTACCTTGATATCTCTGACCTTACATGTATGAACTCGGATTGTCACTGGACTTACTCTTGTCTCTTGTTTGGCTGTGATGGGTTATCTAATTCTGCTCTTCGATCAGCATTTATACCTTGCAAGCTCTGTCCTGGGGGTAACCGCAGTCAGGAGATGCTTTCAGTCTCCTGTTCATGTGGGAGCTTGTCCATAGGTGAAGATCGTGGCCCAGGCTCAGAGCTACGGCACTAGATTGGAGCATAAGTGCTGATCTGCAGATAAATAACTTGCCAAGTCTGACAGCAGGAAAACACAGGATCAGTTAAAGTACATTGTGAACATATGCCGCAGATGTACCAAGGCAATGCAGCAGAGTGATGAGATTTTGGGGTTTAAATACCCTGACTCTCGCACCATTGCTGTGGCCATGCTCCCTTCTCATGACGTAAAAGGATCAAGGGTGTACACGCTCACGCCTAGCAAGATATGGCCGCGCTGCACGAGGACGCCAATCCCGGAAATTTGCCAAGTGGACATTCTCCGGTAACTGAGAAGTCACCACTGGAACACTTGGAGCAGTAAGTTGTATTACTGGGTTCTTCACAAACATTAATAAAGGGGTACATTCTATAATAATTATGTTGACAAGCATCAGTGTAGAAGTATCTAGAAACACTGGACATGCTAGCTGAACAGCTAGTCACTCAAGTACAGGATAACTGGCTGCTATATTCTCTACCTGGCAGCCCACACGTATACCCACCCAACAACTAATCTTTTCTCTGCCATAATTTTCTTTCAAAGGTCCTTTAAGAATTGAATTCCTTTATCTAAGCATGGTTGATAGGATTCTGGTGAATTTTGATGCCAAGGTGGCCACACTTGTTATGGGTGGTGAGAGTCACAATGGCTGCACTGTGATGGGACAAGGTAAAGGTAATGGTTCCCACACTTACTTATAAAATTAGTGGTGTGAGCCTGGGGGCTGGGCTGTATAATTTTGATCAGGAACACCTGTAGTTACACCCCTGTAGTAGCTTACTGAGCATTCTTTAAAGAGAATCTGTATTGTTAAAATCGCACAAAAGTAAACATACCAGTGCGTTAGGGGACATCTCCTATTCCCCTCTGTCACAATTTCGCCGCTCCCCGCCGCATTAAAAGTAGTCAAAAACAGTTTTTAAAAGTTTGTTTATAAACAAACAAAATGGCCACCAAAACAGGAAGTAGGTTGATGTACAGTATGTCCACACATAGAAAATACATCCATACACAAGCAGGCTGTATACAGCTTTCCTTTTGTATCTCAAGAGATCATTTGTGTGTTTACCTTCTGTCCCCTGCAGCTCTCCCCACTGAATACTATTGACAGGCTGTGATGCTGATCCTTTCTTCCTGTCTGTAATTCCTCTGTGTCAGCCCAGCTCCTTTCACAGCCTTGACAGAGGAGGATTTTTATCCAGCTCTCTTCTATCACTGATAAGATAGCAGACACGCTGCTGGCTTATGTAAATAACTCACACACTGAAGTGTGCATAGAGGGGGAAGTGCATAAACAGACCAGCACGGAAGAGTTGGCAGCCTTCCAGACACAGGCCGACAAGTCTGACAGGGGAAAGATACATTGATTTATTACAGAGACTGTGATAGCAGAAAGTGCTGCAGTAAGCCAGAACACATTAGAATTGCTTTTGGAACTTGTAGGATGATAAAAAACAGGATGCAATTTTTGTTACGGAGTCTCTTTAAAGCGGACCCAAACCAAAACAATTTTTTAATTCAAAATATTTAGTTGCTCCACTCTGACACATACAAAGATAAATAAACACTCCTTCAAGCCTATGAACATTTCAGTGCATGCTTTTCACCCTTCTCTTTTCATAACAAGGGTTATACAGGTGGCAGCCATTAGCAATTCCTCCATTGCCGGACACCACCTACTCCACCGGTTTGCCGGATTCTGTCCCGGCAAAATAAAAGGAAGGGAGGGGTTCCTCCAATAAATTTAAAAGATTTTATGTTTGTCATCATGCAGCTGAAAAACAACTGCTATTTATTATTATAATTTAGAAAAAAGAGTTTATTTCTGAAATCTTGTATTTTTAATTTGGGTCCACTTTAAGTGGCTTTAGTGGCTACAGCTCTGTTTAGCTTTCTAAGCACTTTTTCTCCCTACAGGAGAAAGAATAGCTAATTTACATTTAATATACATACTTAGAAAATCAGTATTGTGGCCAGTTTTTGATACACTGTATATAGGATGTAAATGTAAGTTTCTTAGTGACCAGATGAGAAAAAAAAGAGTTAATATTAGTTATAGTCGGAAATGCATTGACGGTGTGATATGTAGAAAATGAACATGTTAGGATCAATAAAGAAAACTAAACATAAATGTATATGAAATAGTAAGGCTGTAGTTCATACAAAAAGTTGGAACCTCCGTACACTGCTGGTCACGTCTAGAACAAATAACCAAATCTTTATTTCACTGTAGTAGAAAAGGTTCCAGTGATTAACATTAGAATGGAAAAAGTAAATGCTTACAAAGATTCCCTTCATATTTGAGATGGATTATTAGCAAGTAATACACACTCAGCAAACTCTTTATACGGATATAGTATACGCTGATTACATGGATTAACCTTTAATACTACATTTTAACTATGGTATGCTCTTATATAGCAGGCTCTGAAAAAAAAAAAAAAAGATTAATAGTGATTATCCAATTCAAATTATAAAGGTGTGAGCTGCAATAATGTAACAATCCTCACGATATATAACATTTTGGGATTGTACCAGAAGCATTTGGTTGTCATCATCACCTTCCGTGTGCCAAGTCAAAAAAATGTGTTAAAGAGGAACTCCAGCCTAAACAAACATACTGTCATTAAGTTACATTAGTTATGTTAATTAAAATAGATAGGTAATATAATCTCTTACCCACCCTGCTTTAAAAGAACAGGCAAATGTTTGATTTCATGATGGCAGCCATCTTTTTGGCTGAAAGGAGGTGTCAGGGAGCATGAGACACAGTTCCAACTGTCAAAAAACTGGAAGTGGATGGCTGCCGGCAATACGGAATCCTCAGCCGTATCACTGTAAGTAAGAGTCGACAGATTCACAACAATGCCACCTTGACAATATTGCAGACACTGCGTGCTCATGATTAATTAGCGAAATGGAGTACTAAGGATCAGCATCAAAAAGAAAAAAGACTGTTAAACCAGGCACTGCAGTTGATTCTGTTTTAATAGTGTTTTCAGTGTGAATGAAATCACCACTTGTATGAAAATGTCTTGCATTCAAAGAGGTAGGTACAAAAATTCATGTGCAAACATCTTGTGCATTCAAAGAACTGCATGAAAAGGATGTCCTACCATATCAGAGGGTGGCAGTGGTGGGTGCAGGGCAACCGTTTTTGCCCTGCACCCTCCACCGCCACCCTCTGATATGGTAGGACATCCTTTTCATGCAGTTCTTTGAATGCACAAGATGTTTGCACATGATTTTTTGTACCTACCTTTGAATGCAAGACATTTTCCTACAAGTGGTGATTTCATTCACACTGAAAACACTATTAAAACAGAATCAACTGCAGTGCCTGGTTTAACAGTCTTTTTTCTTTTTGATGCTGACAGTTCCAACTGTCCTGAGCACCTCTCCCAGTTGCTAGGCAACGTGAATAACAACATAAGAAATCCCATCATGCTCTGTACAGCATCAGGGAAAAAAGCCTGGGCTTTTTTTCTTGGATGGGTGGAGCTTAGGTAAAAATGCAGCTAAAAATGATGCTTTGGTAAGAAAAACAAAGTTCTGATGCTGTGAAACTGTTAAAGAAACACCAAGCCTTTTCAGTTCTGCTGAGTAGATTTTTAGTCTGGAGGTTCACTTTAAAGAGACTCTGTAACACAATTTTCAGCCTTATTTCTTCTATCCTATAAATTCCTATACCTGTTCTAATGTGCTCTGGATTACTGCAGCCTTTCTAGTTGCACTGTCTCTGTAATATATCTAATCTTCTTCTCTTTGTAAAGCTTTGTCGACCCATGGAGGAATGGGTTGCCTCTGCTGTGATAGGGAGAAGTTATGCACCCCCCCTGCACGCCCCTTGCAGGCTCTGTGTGTGTGCTTTGTGTATTCCTCACAGACAGTTTGTGAGGCTGAGGGGGGAGGGAGCTGCCTGTCATCTGCAGAGAAACTGTGACTAATCCCAGACTGGAGTACAGATAATTCACTATGTAATAAAAACTTGTAGTATACTGTAACATGATATATATATATATATATATATATATATATATATATATATATATATATATACACAGACCAAAAGTTTGGACACACCTTGTCATTCAAAGAGTTTTCTTTATTTTCATGACTATGAACATTGAAAATATGTCGTATTCTAGATTCTTCAAAGTAGCCACCATTTGCTTTGATTACTGCTTTGCACACTCTTGGCATTCTTTTGATGAACTTCAAGAGGTAGTCACTAGTGATTCGCCACTGTTCGGGTTCGCCCGGATTTTGGCCTGTTCGGGTTCGGTTCAGCACCCCCCGAACACCTCATGGTGTTCGGGATGGTGCTCGGCCACGCTGCCCGAACCCAAACAGGCCTTCTTTGTTCGGCCGAACACAGCCGTGTCTGGCCGAACATAGCCCCCTATAGGGTCCCAGCATAAAGGGAGAGCATGCCCCGAGCGCGGGTGGGGGGTCGGAAATGCCCCCCACCCCTCCCCGCTAGGCTCTCCCTTCTGCTGGACCCTATAAAATTAAATCTAAGTCCCCCGAAGGTACCTTGCAGGCTGGCAGGAGGAGGGCAGGAAGCGGGCAGCCGGAGAGCATAGGCGCTAGTACCATCTGGTACTTCCGCCCTCTCTCTGATGCACTTCCTGTTTACTTTTGTAAGTCGCGTCAAGAGACAGCAGGAGTACCGCGATGACGCGTAAGAGGGTACGTGTCATCATGTAGATGACGCGTACCCTTGTACGCGTCATCGCGGTACTTCTGCTCTCTCTTGACGTGACTTACAAATGTAAACAGGAAGTGCGTCAGAGAGAGGGCGGAAGTATCAGATGGTACTAGCGCCTATGCTCTCCGGCTGCCCGCTTCCAGCCCTCCTCCTGCCAGCCTGAAAGGTACCTTCGGAGGACTTAGATTTAATTTTATAGGGTCCAGCAGAAGGGAGAGCTTAGCGGGGAGGGGTGGGGGGCATTTCCGACCCTCCCCCCGCGCTCGGGGCATGCTCTCTCTTTATGCTGGGACCCTATAGGGGCCCCAAAGGGACATGTTCGGGTTGGGTTCGGGGTTCGGCCCGAACATGCCGAATATCGGGGGCATGTTCGGCCGAACCCCCCCGAACCCGAACATCTGGATGTTCGCCCATCACTAGTAGTCACCTGAAATGGTCTTCCAACAGTCTTGAAGGAGTTCCCAGAGACAGGGGCGTAACTAGAAATCACTGGGCCCCCCTGCGAATATTTGGATGGGGCCCCCCCCATAGGTGCCAAATAATCGTAATGGGGCAGCGTTTCACTGTAAATTAATTGTAAAGTGGGCAGCATTTTACCAGACAATCGTAATGTGGGCCAGAAAATCGTAATGTGGGCAGAGTTCACCAGAAAATCGTAATGTGGGCCTTTAGAAAATCATAATGTGGGCAGAGTTCACCAGAAAATCGTAATGTGGGCACCAGTCACCAGAAAATAGTAACGTGAGCAGCAGTCACCAGAAAATTGTAACGTGGGCAGCATTTACCAGACAATCGTAATGTGGGCAGCATTTACCAGACAATCGTAATGTGGGCAGCGTTCACCAGAATATCGTAATGTGGGACAGAAAATCGTAATGTGGGCAGAGTTCACCAGAAAATTGTAACATGGACAGCATTCACCAGACAATCGTAACTTGGGCAGTGTTCACCAGAAAATCGTAATGTGGGCCAGAAAATCGCAATGTGGGCAGCAGTCACCAGAAAATCGCCATGTGGGCAGCAGTCACCAGAAAATTGCAATGTGGGCATCAGTCACCAGAAAATCCTAATGTGGGCAGCAGTCACCAGAATATCGTAATGTGGGCAGCAGTCACCAGAAAATCCTAATGTGGGCAGCAGTCAGTCACCAGAATGTCGTAATGTGGGCAGCAGACACCAGAAAATCCTAATGTGGGCAGCAGTCACCAGAAAATCGCAATGTGGGCAGCAGTCACCAGAAAATCGCAATGTGGGCAGCAGTCACCAGAAAATCGCAATGTGGGCAGCAGTCACCAGAAAATCCTAATGTGGGCAGCATACACCAGAAAATCGTAATGTGGGCAGCAGACACCAGAAAATCGCAATGTGGGCAGCAGACACCTGAAAATCGCAATGTGGGCAGCAGACACCTGAAAATCGCAATGTGGGCAGCAGACACCTGAAAATCGTAATGTGGGCAGCAGACACCTGAAAATCGTAATGAGGGCAGCAGACACCTGAAAATCGTAATGAGGGCAGCAGACACCTGAAAATCGTAATGTGGGCAGCAGACACCTGAAAATCGTAATGTGGGCAGCAGACACCAGAAAATCGTAATGAGGGCAGCAGACACCAGAAAATCGTAATGAGGGCAGCAGACACCAGAAAATCGTAATGTGGGCAGCAGACACCAGAAAATCGCAATGTGGGCAGCAGACACCTGAAAATCGCAATGTGGGCAGCAGACACCTGAAAATCGCAATGTGGGCAGCAGACACCTGAAAATCGTAATGTGGGCAGCAGACACCTGAAAATCGTAATGAGGGCAGCAGACACCTGAAAATCGTAATGAGGGCAGCAGACACCTGAAAATCGTAATGTGGGCAGCAGACACCTGAAAATCGTAATGTGGGCAGCAGACACCAGAAAATCGTAATGAGGGCAGCAGACACCAGAAAATCGTAATGAGGGCAGCAGACACCAGAAAATCGTAATGTGGGCAGCAGACACCTGAAAATCACAATGTGGGCAGCAGACACCTGAAAATCGTAATGAGGGCAGCAGACACCTGAAAATCGTAATGAGGGCAGCAGACACCTGAAAATCGTAATGTGGGCAGCAGACACCTGAAAATCGTAATGTGGGCAGCAGACACCAGAAAATCGTAATGAGGGCAGCAGACACCAGAAAATCGTAATGAGGGCAGCAGACACCAGAAAATCGTAATGTGGGCAGCAGACACCAGAAAATCGCAATGTGGGCAGCAGACACCTGAAAATCGCAATGTGGGCAGCAGACACCTGAAAATCGCAATGTGGGCAGCAGACACCTGAAAATCGTAATGTGGGCAGCAGACACCTGAAAATCGTAATGAGGGCAGCAGACACCTGAAAATCGTAATGAGGGCAGCAGACACCTGAAAATCGTAATGTGGGCAGCAGACACCTGAAAATCGTAATGTGGGCAGCAGACACCAGAAAATCGTAATGAGGGCAGCAGACACCAGAAAATCGTAATGTGGGCAGCAGACACCTGAAAATCACAATGTGGGCAGCAGACACCTGAAAATCGTAATGAGGGCAGCAGACACCAGAAAATCGTAATGAGGGCAGCAGACACCAGAAAATCGTAATGTGGGCAGCAGACACCAGAAAATCGCAATGTGGGCAGCAGACACCTGAAAATCGCAATGTGGGCAGCAGACACCTGAAAATCGCAATGTGGGCAGCAGACACCTGAAAATCGTAATGTGGGCAGCAGACACCTGAAAATCGTAATGAGGGCAGCAGACACCTGAAAATCGTAATGAGGGCAGCAGACACCTGAAAATCGTAATGTGGGCAGCAGACACCTGAAAATCGTAATGTGGGCAGCAGACACCAGAAAATCGTAATGAGGGCAGCAGACACCAGAAAATCGTAATGAGGGCAGCAGACACCAGAAAATCGTAATGTGGGCAGCAGACACCTGAAAATCACAATGTGGGCAGCAGACACCTGAAAATCGTAATGAGGGCAGCAGACACCTGAAAATCGTAATGAGGGCAGCAGACACCTGAAAATCGTAATGTGGGCAGCAGACACCTGAAAATCGTAATGTGGGCAGCAGACACCTGAAAATCGTAATGAGGGCAGCAGACACCTGAAAATCGTAATGAGGGCAGCAGACACCTGAAAATCGTAATGTGGGCAGCAGACACCTGAAAATCGTAATGTGGGCAGCAGACACCAGAAAATCGTAATGAGGGCAGCAGACACCAGAAAATCGTAATGTGGGCAGCAGACACCAGAAAATCGTAATATGCCCCCCCCCCTGGGGCCCGCTCGGAGTTTTGTGGGTGCTGGAGGGGTGGCAGCATGAGGGGAAAGCCTTGCCCACAGTCGGCGGGGAGAGGGGTAGTTCCCCCCTCTCCCTCACCTCGGGGCTCTCCCCTCTGTGCTCCCCTCCAGCTCGTAAGTGTCTGTGGGGCTGTGGTGGGCAGCGAGCGGCGGGCAGATACATACCTGCTTCCGTGCGTTCCATTGGAGCCTTCTCCCTCTAGCGGCTGACGTCACTTCCGGAAGTGAGCTAGAGGGAGAAGTCTCCGATGGAACGCACGGAAGCAGGTATGTATCTGCCCGCCGCTCGCTGCCCACCACAGCCCCACAGACACTTACGAGCTGGAGGGGAGCACAGAGGGGAGAGCCCCGAGGTGAGGGAGAGGGGGGAACTACCCCTCTCCCCGCCGACTGTGGGCAAGGCTTTCCCCTCATGCTGCCACCCCTCCAGCACCCACAAAACGGCCCCAAGCGGGCCCCAGGGGGGGGCCGGGCCCCCCCGCGGGCGCAGGGGCTGCAGGGCCTATTCCTACGCCCCTGCCCAGAGATGCTTAGCATTTGTTGGCCCTTTTGCCTTCACTCTGCGGTCCAGCTCACCCCAAACCATCTCGACTGGGATCAGGTCTGGTGACTGTGGAGGCCAGGTCATCTGGCGCAGCACCCCATCACCCTCCTTTCTGGTCAAATAGCCCTTACACAGCCTGGAGGATTGTTTGGGGGTCATTGTCCTGTTGAAAAATAAATAATGGTCCAACTAAACGCAAACCTGATGGAATAGCAAAGTTGTACAGAGGCGCCAGTAGGATAAAAGCTACTAAAAACGTTAAAATATTCGGGCTGCGGTGGTGGACCAGCCAACCCAAAACAGACACATGTACTGTCAATTTGATGCAATAATAATTTATTCATATACTCCAAACAAGGGTTGCAACGCATAGTATGGATGCCTGCAGTGTGAATCTACAATATTCATAGCCATGAAAATAAAGAAAACTCTTTGAATGAGAAGGTGTGTCCAAACTTTTGGTCTGTACTATATATATATATATATATATATATATATACACGTATTAGTGTATGTGTGTGTGTGTATACTGTGTGTGTATACACACACACACACACACACACACACACACACACACACACACACACACACACACACACACACACACACACACACACACACACACACACACACACACACACACACACACACACACACACACACACACACACACACACACACACACACTAGTGTGTGTGTATGTATATATATATATATATATATATATATATACATACACACACATCACTTCCTGGTTAGCGGCCATGTTTTTTGTTTGTAAACACTGCCTAAAACTGACGATTAAAAGCCAGGATCGCGGCGGGGAGTTGCAGAAATGGCAAAGAGGGATCCAGGAAATCACAGTGACTCGATTGGTATGTTTTTATTGTACAAATCGGACAGTTCTCTTTAACCACTTCACCCCAAGGCAGTTTTTACCCTAACGGACAAGAGCGATTTTGACCTTTCCGTGCTCATCCCTTTCGTTTGCCAATAGCTTAATCACAATGAAATAATCTATTTCTTGTTTTTTTCACCACCAATTGGGCTTTTTGGGGTTGAGATTTGTTTTCAGTAATTACTTTATTTTCTATGCATTTTAAAGGGAAATACAAGGAAAAAATGAAAAATACACTATTTCTCCAACTTCATCCCCTATGGTTTTAATATAAACACTGCTACTGTACATAAAACCCACACATTGTATCTGCCTATTTGTCCTGGTTATCACAAGATTTTAATTATGTCACTAGTATAATGTACGGTGACAATATATTATTTGGAAATAAAGGTGTATTTTTTCTTTGGTGGTTTTTTTCCCCACTATTTTCACATGCACGTGAATGCACATGCATGCACGGGAGCGTGCACGTGCATGTGCACAGTGGCAGCAGCATTGTCTGATTTATAAAAATGTCCTGGAACCATTAAGAGGCTCTAGCAGGACGTTTTTATAAGTCAGCATGTAATTAAGTGGTTAAATAACTCTTAAACTGGAACTCCAGCGAAAATAATGTAATAAAAAAGTGCTTAATTTTACAATAATTATGTATAAATGATTTAGTCAGTGCTCACTGTAAAATCTTTCCTCTCCCTGATTTACATTCAGACATTTATCACATGGTGACATTTTTACTGCTGGCAGTTGATGTCACTGGAAGGAGATGCTGCTTGCTTTTTTGACAGTTGGAAACAGCTGTTATTTCCCACAACGCAACAAAGCTCCCACAGTGTGATGTCAGGATCTCAGAGCTGTGAGGCGCTGACATCACACTGTGGGAGGGGTTTTACCACTATATCAGCCATAGAGAGCCCCCTGATGATCCGTTTGAGAAAAGTAATAGATTTCTCATGGGAAAGGGGGTATTAGCTACTGATTGGAATGAAGTTCAATTCTTGGTTATGGTTTCTATTTAAAGCTAAACTGTGGGGGGGGGGGAAAGCTACATACTTAAAGTATACCAAAGCCAAAAAACAATTAGAAAAACAGGGTAGCAGGCATATATGGGAAGCTGTCTTCATGCCCACCGCTCCCCCTGTTTTCCTCTGACCTCATTCTTTGTGCCCTTGCCAAATATGTTCAGGCGATTTCAGCACTGGATCAGTGCCGTAGAGTAGGATGGAGAAAGTCACTGGATAAAAATATTTATTACACAATCTTTACACAAATCTTCACATACACTGCACTGATTCATATCCCGAAAAATGGGTATTGCAGTAAATATAACACCATTTTAAAAAAAGAAAGAAGGCAAGCATCGACATTGGTCCTCAACAGGTCCTTTATCAAGCTTTTTAAGTGGTTGTATACTTTAATCTTTTAATGGTACAAGTCCTAAGTGATGCACATACCATGCGCCAGCAAAACGGAGTGCTGCTTTGCCATAGGGCAGACTTGTACTGGAGTTTTCTGTGTACTGGGATTTCTTAAATATATAATTATTACTTGATTTATATAGCACCATCATGTTCTGTGGTGTTGCTCAGAGTAAAACATGGACAATAATTGGTAGCATAACTATGTACATAGCTCATTCATCGTACAATTGGAACATCCAGCAAGTACAAAACTATAAGCATAGTTGAAATAATTATATTAAAACATCAAGCATTGCTTTTTAGTAGGAGGGCATTTCTGTCTCTTTTAGTCCCCTATACTTTCCTAGTGGTTTTGGGTCACCCCAAGGTGTTACTCTGTTTTACCCATCCAAGCCCTATCCCATAGAGCCATATCAATCAAGAAGTATTAAAAGTCCGAAACAAGCTGTCTATATGTGGGGTTGATGTGGCTCTGGATGCAAGCCTAGCTTCAGGGACATAAAGAGATAATTTGCATATTCAGTAGCGGTGCATTGTGGGTAACCACAGATGTTCACTTAAAACTGAATTATCGCAAGTACCTTCTGTTTTAAGAAAGCAAACCACACCACGTATTGCTTTTAGCAGGAAGGATTTTCGGTCTGTTTTTGTCCTCTATACTTTCCTAGTGGTTTGGGTCACCCCGAGCGGCTTGGTTACTCTGTTAAAACATCTAGGAATACAGGTACATGTTAACTGTAACTTGGAATAAACATGAGACAGAAAAATACTAAGTAGAGGACACTGCCTTTGTGATCTTACAATCTAAATGTCCACCATTTTTCATGGTCCCTACACTTGGAACTGAGAAACTAACCAGTGAGTCTCTGTTTTCTTTTTATTAAAATGGCCATGTTTGCTTGACCTGCATTTACCATTAGATGTCATCAAAAGCGCTACTTACTATTTCCATTATAACCTTCTTTAATGCTCCACATAATTAAAATGTGACAGCATAGAGAGGTAATTCAGAAGTCCATAAAACAGCCATATACAAGATTCTTGATTTATGAGGTACATTTTATTATTTTTGCCTCAAGTAACCCAACATGAAAAACACAATTTTAATCCTTTGTTCATTACTGGCGTCTCATATTTATATTGTTTGAAAGAATTATTTGGTAACAAGTTTTGTCTTGTGCAATGTGACTTTTTAAAAATACGATAAAAGAAAATGCTTGTAATGAACGGAAGAGACATGAAAATGCGTCACAGAGTTGTAACTGTTGTCAGCCTGTGAAAAACAATGGGTAACATTGAACAGTAGGCATGCATTATGTCAGAAAGGGATAAAAGTAAAGTTAATGTGAATCTGAGAGGATAAACCTTCAGGGCCCATTTTCACAGGCGGCTGAACTTGTGCGCTCGGTGAGCAGTTACCGAGCAACAGCGAGAAGTTACCAGGGAGCAAGAAATTGTGAGTTCAACAGTATTTTTACAGCCTATCAACTGCTCGTGGAAAAGGGCCCTCAGGAGCAAACTATGGCAAACTAAAAGCACAAGTCTCAGGGCTGTAATCCTGATTTTGGGATCTACTCAGTGAGACGCTCACCTACCTGTGAAACCTGAAAAGTGTGAACTTTTGTCCTCCTTGGTTACTTTGCAAAGTAGGAGTCTGAAATAGATCTCAAAAAGAGGAGGGAAATCAGAAGGGGAGCCTAAATTGTGTAAATTCTTAGTAAACAGAGATGAAACAATTGTGAGATGCTACTCATGTGTTTTTAGGTTGCTTATTAGCAAACAAAATATAAGCAAATGGATAATTGTAGATTGACCGTTTGGGCTCCAAAGCATGTAGGTGAAGGTATATTTGCTCAACAGAAAAAGTCTTATAGGAACACTACCTAAGGGCATAAATGAAATACTCCAAGTCTAGTAGGGGATAGTTAGTTTCAATATTTTTTATTCAAAAATTTTCAAAAAGAAACAGTCAAACATTTACATTTTG
This sequence comes from Hyperolius riggenbachi, assembly GCF_040937935.1. Classification (NCBI taxonomy): domain Eukaryota; kingdom Metazoa; phylum Chordata; class Amphibia; order Anura; family Hyperoliidae; genus Hyperolius; species Hyperolius riggenbachi. Next base: position 328,941,026 of record NC_090648.1, on the reverse strand, counting down.
ACAACATCAGATACAAGCTACAAAATAAGTAGGATACATATTTTGAGGTATGGTAATAATCACTAATAACATCAATCAGAAAAGTTATAATGAATTAGTGTTACAGAAATAGTAGTAGGGGATAGTTAAAGATTAGGATAGGGCTGACAGTCAAAGGATGGGGGAGGGATGCCATGATGGGGTTTGCAGCCTCCAGGGAGGGGGAAGTATATTTCCTCCCTTCTGTGGGTGGTATGGAAGTGTTATGGTGCCTATGCACTTATCAATTTCCTGTTCAATTGCCTGAAATTTTGATTGATCTACAAGGAATTGATCCCTCCACCCCACAAATGAGTAGACAAAAGATTTAGGGCAATTGGATAGAGTCAAGTGGGAGGGGGCAGAGCGTTAGAGTAGTAGGGCTTATGGGTTCAAGAAGTGCTGCATGCAGGAAGTACACAGTGGTGCGCAGTCCTTGCCAGTCTGAGGGCATTTCAGGCAGCTGATCCCCTGAACTCATTCACCGTCTCTTTTTGTCTCTTGTGTGTGTAGGTGAACAGGGTCAACTCTTTTCTCACAGGTCAACTCTTTTCTCACAGGAAGATGCCTATTCCCAGCTCCTCCCTGATGCCATATGTGGGTAAATGAGATGTGTTTGCACAGAAGTACAGTAAGACTGCTGTTCAATCAGTCAAGTAGCATCTAACATTGGAACAGGAAGATAACGTTAAATACCCAGCAAGTCAGGTACTAAGAAATAATTATGCAAAAACAGTTTTCCAAATGATTTGTTGCCTAGAATATGCATAAAAATGAGTCAGAACAAAGCTTTTAGTAACACGATCTTTACTTTGAATAGGATCTTTGTTTTGAATAAGTGTTGTCCAGCTTGATCTTACACAAGTTTTCTTTAGCAGCACTTGCTAGCCTAAATTCCTCTCCAGACGTAACCTAACAGTATTTCAATCAGGATAGTTTTTTAGCAGTAAAAGTTGTTAAGAAAAGTCATAACATTTATTGCAATCAATACTAGGAGGATACATCTATTCCCTCTCTCCCCCCTTTTCCTTTAACCACTTATTCCACTCTACAGTATATCTAGGTCCTCTGTGACTTCATCGAAGCCATGAAGATATAGATATATACGATTTCAGCTTGCAGCCCAACTGTGCACCATGAGCGGGCGTGCTTTCGAGCACAACCCCGCCCGAGCCTCCATTCACAGCTCTGCAGTCAGCCCCATCATGCCGAATAGGTTGGGCTGCAGGAATGTTGCAGGAACAAGGTAAGGTGAGAGAGGCTGCTTTCTGCTGCTTCTTTTGAACGATCTGGCTATGGAGGGGGTCATCTGGCAAGCGATTTGGGGTGGGGGTCTTGATAAAAAAAAAGATATATAGATCTTTTAAGTGTCATGAGTAGGGATTAAGTTATTGCTGACTAAATAGTGATATAGCTAAAACGTCAAAACAGCGCTGGTCCATAAGGGGCAAACCAGGTTTGGATGCAAAGTGGTTAAATCACAAGCATTATAACAGGTGAGTCACTTCTAAAAAGGCATATAGCATATTCCCCATTCATATCTACGCTGCACTTTCCGAAGAACAGTGCAGTATGTCAGAATGCCTGTGTGACCTTCACCCTACATCCGATGGGAATAATTTTCCAAGCATCTAATCTGTTGAGCTGATTATCTGCATTTAACTACTCATAAGTGTTCATGGATGCTTTTCAGCTTTGTGTGGCCAAGAGAAAGATACACTGTTCAACACTGATACATGCAGTTTTTTGTTTTGTTTGTCGTACTGTCAAAATGATGCTAAGAACATGTTACAGTTCAGGTTTAGTGCGTATACAATTAATAATTCAGCTTTGTAATATGTACTGGGACAGATCTATTAAAGCAAGTTCAAAGAAAACAAAACTTAGAAAGTTCCCAGTGCAACCAGTCAGAAGCCTTGTTTAATTTGCCACCTGAAATCTGATTGGTTGCTTTGGTCAAATGCACCATTTTACTCCACTTTTCTTTGCACTTGGTAGAACTACCAGTTCTACATATTGGGAGGGAAGAACTCTTCTTTGCACAGGAATACCCAGAACACGAAGGCCCCTTTCACACTAGGATGTTTCCATTGCATTGCGTTACCCTTTTTTACCGCATGGTAACACTAATGCGATGAAGGTCTATAGGACATTTTAAACTTGACGCGGTGTGATGTGCTACACTGGAAGTATCCAATCTGACGCAGAAGCATCAGCGATTTACCGGTCAACATCTGCAGCGATGTGCCTTGAATGGAAGTCATGTAAGTCAATGGAAACGCAGATATTTTAAAAAGTTTCAGGTTCGGGAAGCGTTTTTTTTCAATACACTTCCGTGCAATTCGTATTTCGGCCACAGGAAGTGAGAGCTAGAGAGCCTCAATTATAGTTTAGCTTGCTGCCAGAAGGGAGATTACAGCACGTTGCCGCGGTAATCTCCAAACCCTATTTTAAATGCTGTGGTGCGATGCAATCCTCTGATCGTACCGCAATCAAAATGCAGGTTGCTGTTGTGAAACTGGCCTTAGTCATGCTCTCAGTCAGAGGAGGTGTTTGATGGTATAGGCATAGATGGGATCAACATGGCTGTCTAAAGCCTGCTGCATCCACTCTCTATCTTTTCTCTAGAAATATGCTGCTTTATCCCGATAGCTTGATTTTGTTCTTTGTCTTTTGATGGCTGTCTGGAAGGTTGTCTACACATACTAGTTTGTGCTCAGTGGAGGCTCAGATCATCTTGTCCAGGCCCAGTCCATTGTTGCCAGATTCACCCCACCTACTCTGTTGTACACAATGTGTGCCATGCAGATATCTCTACAACACCCTACCATAGCAAAAGAGCATGTCGCTAGCCTGCAGTCATATGCTTGCTTGTTTGTTTTTTTACCCAGAGGAAAATATAGGTGTGGATGGAGAGAGTGATGTTAATTCTTGATAACAGAGGAGGGTAGTGTTCTCCTTCACTAGTTGTTTCCTAAATCAACAAACCATTCCCACAACAAAAAATTAAAATAACTCAGGGCTTCTTAACACTGCAGGCGTTTTCTGCCTTTTTTTCACCCGCTTGAGCTTTTTAAAAACTGACGTCAGGAAGTGAAAAACCGCAATCGCTTGGCAAAACTGCTTAGAAAAGCATTTAAAAAAAAAAAAGTGCACAAGTAATCGCCGGGAATCGAAAACAAAAAACCGCCACAAAACCCGCCCTACACGGACGGCCTCGCGAACCAAACGCAATGTGAACGAGGCCTTAGGGAGAATTATTTTGCAAAAAAAACCTATTCCTTTTACTGGCCAGTCATATGATGCTTATGCGGGTCACACAATTGGGAACCACACTTACTGGTCTCCAATCTCTTTTTGGGAACCAAGCCTCTAAGCATCCTCATGGCCCCAGATATAGCTATACGTACAGGAGCACACAACTGTACTCAGCACTGGGTATGTACTGCACGACAACCTGCTGTTTATCCTTTCAAGTCAACTGCTTTATGTCAACTGCGCACATTTTCTAATCACGGTTTTTAGCTGCACCATTCGGCACAGGCTGGGTTCACATTTGTTTTTAAAACGTATCCGTGGCTCCGTTTTGGGGCCCGGACCAAAACCGGAGCCACGGATACAAATGTTAAAAATAGCGACCGTCTTCACCCGTGGGCAATCGGGGGGATCCACCTTTAAAAACTGAACGAAAAATCCGGATTTGCAGGGTTTTCACGGACCCAGGATACACGCAGGGGTAGTGAAACCCAATGCAAAAACAGATCTCCCTCTACACAGACAGCTGTAGACACAGAAACGGATGCCTTTCCAGTGTCCTAGCCCTGTTTGTGGGTGGGGAAGGGGCCACCATGCTGGAGGGGGTAGCAGGCAGGAAGGGGGGCAGCGGGCACAGCGGACACGCCTGCCTCACCTGGGACCCCCCTTCCCCGCTCCCTCTCCAGCTAGTTTCTTTTAAATTCAATCCGACAGCAAGCGGGGAACACACTTACTTCCTTGCGTTTCCACCACTAGCCACGTCACTTCCTGCAATGCCACCCTCTGTACTTCACTGGGTGGCATTGGAGAAAGTCATGGAACAAGGAAGTGAGTGACTTCCATGCTCGTGAGTCTGACGCCCCTCCCCGCCACTGATGGCTGCCCCCCTTCCTGCCTGCCACCACCTCCAGCATGGCGACCCCCCTCCCCACCCATCGGCCCACAGCATGGATCCGTTTGCAAAAACGTAAACAGACTGGAAACGTGCTGCAAAAATTGCAGCACCGATCAGTTTTCCAGCCGTTTATGTTCTGGTTTAGAAAACTGGAGCCCGGACCGCAGGGTACGTTCTGCAGGCGCATCTAGTGTGGACCGAGCCTCAAAGGAGTTGCTTTTTTGACATTGGGCTCAATATGCTATTCAATGATATGTGTAAAAACTGTGCCTAGGCTTTTAATCTTAAAAGTCTCGACTAATTTTCAGCATATGATAAACATTTAAAAGAATTTACATTTGTAATACATTTTCTATTGCATGCATAAAAATATGTTTGTTTTTTTTATGTAATATTCGTAAGGTCTCAGAGCCAGAAGATGTAGTTTTATACATGCACCAAAATTTATTTTATGTATATATTCTAATACAAATCAATATTCTATCCATACTTATAAAGTCACTTGTGCTGGAACTACGTTATTTTTCTCAGTAGAAGAATAACGCTCCAAGCCATTTTCCTAGTATATACAGACAGAAGTGGGGGAAGCCTGGTAAAATAAATAGAGATGCTATCCAAATATGAGCCATTTGAGAATGGATTTGCCACTGAGCACTTAAGCTTTGATATAACTCTGCTTGTTGAATCTGTCTGGGCATTGTCTGGAATCATCCAGCTTCAACAAAAGATCTTAACACCTTTCTCACTGACATAGGTCCAGATGCACGCGTTGTGGCTAATCCGAGTGGACATAGCTTGCTGATGAAAGGGTTTTAAGCAGCGGATAAAAAATAATTATCGCTCAGTGTTGTAATATAAAAAAAAAACAAAAACACATTATCAAAAGATAAATTGTTTCCTTGTTACATTTTTCAAATGACCTCAGAAAACTCCTGCGCTACATCTAGACACTGTACATCCTCACGTATTGAGAAAGAGAATAAGAGAATGATGTAGCAGTCCAAAGCATTTGCAACATTTGCAAATATAGATCTGTGTAGTACTGGGCCACATGGACATAGGCATGCTATTGTTTTTCCATTTTCAGGCATAAATGTGTATCATAGTGGTCATGTGACTTGCAGTGCTGTTGGTGGTCTGCCACACCTCCTCTCTGGTATGTAGGGCTGGACTGCCACCCCTCATCCCTTATACTCAGATCTTTTAACTTTTTTCTTTTGACTTTTAACCACTCCTTCTAAATAGGTAAGGTGTCAAAAAATGAAGCTCTTTACCTGGGAGGGGTAAGGCCGCCAAAAAGAGGGGCGTGACCAACAAAAGAGGGGCATGGTAAAGTGCTGGAGTATATTCCAGTGCTATATAAATACATAATGATATGGTAGGATATAAGAGTATGGTCGGATTAGATTGTGAGCTCTTCCCCGGCCCAGGTAGCGCTGGCAGGCAATAATGATGATGCAGCAAAAGGGGCCCCAACCCCCCCTCCCGCCCGCCCGATGCCCGTGCTGAACTGGGCCTCCCTCACTCACACAATGGGACTGGCTCTCCTCTCTCTGACTCCAGACCTCCCCACTCTCTGTCTCCAGTCCAGGCTCTGAGTGACGGTCTTTCTTTCGCTGCTCGGCTCTAATCTCCCCGCTCCGGGCTCCCTCTCTCCTCACGCCCATGCCCTCACCACGCCAACACCACGCAGCGTGCGCAGTTTTATGCTGCCTGGCCGAGTGACGTCATGTCAGCGTGTGCTGCGCATGGAACATCTGACGTCAATCCCCGTGGCGCACACAGCAAGGGGGAGCCTGAGCAGAGCACAGCAGCGTGAGTGGCGTGCTAGACGGGGCTGGGGCTGGGCTAGTGGGCTGGGCTAGTGCCTGGGAAAAATTAAATCAACAGAGCGGCGCTGTACGAAAAAAAAAATTAAAAAATTTCAAATCAGCACCTGTTTTTTAGGGGGTGCTAATAGGGTGCTTGGAGGATTTTAGGGGGTTGTTCAGCACCCAAAGCACCCACCTGGTGCCGCCCCTGTTTGTCCGTGACATGGTTGGGGACTTTGCAAGAAAGGGGTGGAAATCTTTCCTGACTCTTTCAGAGCTCTCCCCATGTCAAATACCATGTATATATTGCTCAGGTGATGGGACTCCATGCTGTTTGGCTCTGCTGTTCTGGCAATATCTTTCAGCATATAGGAGGGTTGCTATGGTGCTTTCTTATCTTTTAATAAAAGCAATTCAAAACAAAGTAAAAAAAAAATTGAGCTGAGAATACTATGTGGTACTGAAGGCAACTCCATGCCCAGCATCCTGTTCCAAAATCAGCCGGCATCTTGCCTAAGGGCCCGTTCACACTGCTCCAGATCCACGCCCAGCATCCAGGGGCGTAGCAATAGAGGTCGCAAAGGTCGCATTGGCGACCGGGCCCGCCGCCTGAAGCCTTGAGGGGGGGCCCGGCCGCCGGGCCCCCCCTCCCTGTTGTTTGCATGCTGCTGCACGTTACTAGTGTGTGGGACCTGTGGGTCGGGCCGCCGGCATCCATTTCCTAATTGCGGCGCCGCGCGGCCGCCGGCTCCGGCAGAGTGCAGAAGAAGATTCTCTCTCCCTCGGCTGGCTCTGCCCCCCTCCTCCCCAGCCCAGCGTCAGAGTGAGCAGTCAGAGCACAGTCATTAGCGGCGGCCGGCGGAGCCAGGCGAGATGAGTCATGTCACTGTCTGTGACTAATGACGTCACTCGCTCTCTCCCCCTGGTGCTTGTGACTGGCCTGATGCTGATGGGCCTGGCCTCTAATCTACTGCGGTGGCCGCCTGAGACCGTGAGACGACTGGACTAAGACGTCACATCACTCTCCCTCTCCGCAGCCTGTACAGCCCCCTGGCCTGCCCCCCTCAGCCCTCACTCACTGTCACTGATCTCTGTGTGGCAACGGCAGGGCAGGCCTAGCTCCTCCGCTCCTCCCATGATCTACCTAGAGAGCTCAGAGCTGTGGCTGTCGAGAGCTGCCTGCCAGTCTGTCACAGTCAGTGTGTGTGCAGTGAACTGTGTCTGTGGAACTTGGAAGACGTGTTTGCCGCCCAGCCGCCCACCCACGTGCCTGGCTGAAACAGTCTCTGCCTGCCTGCTGCTGCGGCTGCCATAGTGTGGGTGAGTTGGCTAAGTTGCCATAATGCCTTTTTTTTAACTGCTTTTCTTTATATCCTTTATGCTTTGTTTGTTGTGCGCCAAAAAACAGTGACTAGTGGGCCCCCTAAAATAGGGGTGGAGGGCCTGGGCCATGATGATGACCTATCCTGAACTTGTGCTGGAGGGACCCATCCATGTGTCTTCCAGGTGGCTGTGGCGGCCGTCGGGTACTTGCACGGATGCAGCGGCACACCAGAGTCCCGTTGCAACGCAGATGTGGTAAATGCTACTCTAGTGTGTCATGGTGTGAGTACCTGCCACAGTCGCCTGGACATGGGCCCCTCCAGCACACAGGTGCGCCCATGACCATGAGCTCTATGCCCTGCTGCATGGGGCCCACACTGCCCAGGGAGTAGAACCGCTATTGTGTGTGTGTGTGTCAGGGTGCGTGTGTATAGTGTGTTTGTGTGTGTGTGTGTGTGTATATGTATCAGGGTATGTGTGTATTTTGTGTGTGTGTATGTATCAGGGTGTGTGCGTGCGTGCGTGTATCAGGGTGTGTGTGTAATATGTGTGTGTGGAACACATGGGCCCCTCCAGCACACAGGCGCGCCCATGGGCCTTATGCCCCTGCTGCATGGGGCCCAGGGAGTAGAACCGCTATTGTGTGTGTGTGTGTGTGTGTGTGTATCAGGGTGCGTGTGTATAGTGTGTGTGTGTGTGTGTATCAGGGTGAGTGTGTATAGTATGTGTGTGTGTGTGTGTGTATCAGGGTGAGTGTGTATAGTGTGTGTGTGTGTGTGTGTGTGTGTGTGTGTGTGTGTGTGTACACCAGGGTGCGTGTGTATTTTGTGTGTGTGTGTATGTATCAGGGTGTGTGTGTGCATGCGTGCGTGTATCAGGGTGTGTGCGTGCGTGTATCAGGGTGTGTGTGTACAATGTGTGTGTGGAACACATGGGCCCCTCCAGCACACAGGCGCGCCCATGAGCCCTATACCCCTGCTGCATGGGGCCCAGGGAGTAGAACCGCTATTGTGTGTGTGTGTGTGTGTGTGTGTGTGTGTATCAGGGTGCGTGTGTATAGTGTGTGTGTGTGTGTATCAGGGTGAGTGTGTATAGTATGTATGTGTGTGTGTGTGTGTGTGTGTACACCAGGGTGCGTGTGTATTTTGTGTGTGTGTATGTATCAGGGTGTGTGTGTGCATGCGTGCGTGTATCAGGGTGTGTGTGTACAATGTGTGTGTGGAACACATGGGCCCCTCCAGCACACAGGCGCGCCCATGAGCCCTATGCCCCTGCTGCATGGGGCCCAGGGAGTAGAACCGCTATTGTGTGTGTGTGTGTGTGTGTGTGTGTGTGTGTATGTATGTATCAGGGTTCGTGTGTATTTTGTGTGTGTGTGTGTGTGTGTGTGTGTGTATGTATCAGGGTGTGTGTGTACAATGTGTGTGTGGAACACATGGGCCCCTCCAGCAAGTTAACCCCCCTTCTGCCACGGACACTCCAGTATTGGGGGTTCCAAAAGTTAGATAGAGCCAGCTAGCGTCTCCCCAGGTCTCTCCTCTTCAGGTTTGTTCCTGATTTCCCCCAGTTACTAGTTTGCCCAGGGACTTAGAGCCGGCTTGCGGATCCCCCAGGTCTGACACTCATCTTCCCAGTGAATAGTGGTCCCCTTGTGCCCCCGCAGAGTATTTGCAGTGAAGCAAACCTACCTGTGTGGCCGGCAAGCTCCTCCATCAGCCTGTGTACCTTCACCTTTATCCTTGTGGGCGTCTCTTCTCTGTGATCACCGCAGCATGTTATGAAAAGAGGCACCTGCGAGGGTGAAGGCAGAAGCACATAGGCAGACAGAGGAGTGTGCAGGCCAGACAGGTGAATTTACTCCCATATGAATACTCTGCAGGGACAGCAAAGACCACTAGGAAGGCGGTTGTCAAACATGGTAGGTCCGCCAGCTGACTCTGGGTCCCTGTGGGAACACCCATTATAGTAAGCTCAGATATAGTAAACATTTGGGTATTGTAAACTATGTGTCCGGTTCTAGTCAATTGCCATATATATATTTTTTTTAATTTAAAGGAGTCATCAGGCTTTGCTTAAAGGACTTACGAGGTCAGATTTTAAAAAAAAGTAATGTACCTGAATCTTCGAGCAGACATCAGTACACATCCCCACTGGCCTCCTTGTCCGTTTTTCTGCTGCCATTATCTAGATGTAGATTACATTGAGACAGACGACCGCTGCCAGGGTCGCCTTATCTGTCTCTCTGCATATCTTCGCTTTAATTGAGTCCTGCGCAGCCTCCCTGCGCAGGCAGAGGAAAGATTACATGTCTCCGACGGAGACAGTGCTGTACAGAGTATATTGTCACAAACTGTCCCTCAGAGGGGCTCACAATCTTATCCCTACCAGAGTCCTATGTCTATGTATGAATCATGTAGTGTATGTATCGTAGTCTAGGGCCAATTTTGGGGGAAGCCAATTAACTTATCTGTATGTTTTTGGAAGTGGGAGGAAGCCGGAGTGCCCAGAGGAAACCCACACAGACACCGGGAGAACATACAAACTCCTAGCAGATAGTGCCCTGGATGGCATTCAAACTGGGGACATTGCAAGACGAGAGCGCTAATCATTACGCCTCCGTGGGGGCCATAAGTATAAGGGACTAATGCCTGGTATAGTAAACCTTGATGTAAAACTTCTGTTCTAGTAAACCTGATTTCTGGCCTCTTCAGTATTCTGAAGCATCTATTCATTCATTAGTCAGAAACGCATAAGCCATGGTTGGTGAGTAGGCTGGCTGGCAGCCACTTGTAGGCTGCTCGCTGTCTGCACACTACTCTGGGCCTGCATGGATTACCTCAGAAGCACCAGCCAATGTGACCTATGCTTCCTGTGTAAGCTGCGGCCTGATTACTGAGGGAATTGTCTGTCATCTGTGACTTGTTTGTGCATGGCTGCAACGCCACAGCAGGCTGCACAGACATGTGGACAGAGGAGCACACTATCAGTACTGTACCTGCATTAACTGGTGAGACCTATACTTCCTCTGAAAGCTGTCGCATGATTATTGCATACAAATCCCTGCATACAGAGCACTGTGCATTTCTATCTAGCTTAGACACTTTTGACTTTATTCACAAAAGGGTGCTATGAAATATCACGCGTGCTATTTATTAGCACGCGTGTTATTTTGCGTGCTATCGCTCGCATTGTAACGCATCGCATTATATAACGTTATAGCGTGCAATGCATTACAACACGACTCGAGCATTAGCGTGCAAAGTGCAAAATAGCACGCATGCTAATAAATAGCACGTGTGATATTTCATACATAGCACCCTTTTGTGAATCAAACCCTGTCTGTGCTCGCTTGCTGAAGCATTGACAAGAAAAAAATGACTCCCAATTATTGACTGAATGAATATACAGTACCATAGTATACTTTGTGCATGAGTATGTCAATTTATGATATAATACGCCACTTTACCCATTCTTTTTGAGTTTACTATAAAGGGATTCTACTGTAAAGCCTTTCTCCGACCTGCTCACATGCGGGGAAACACTGCATAATTGGATTCAGTGGAAAGGGGCCATAAGTCTTTATGTGGGGCACCAGGCTACCTAATTGTGTTGTATGGGGGCACACAGCTAACCAATTCAGATGTCTGGAGGTACAGTGGTATTTATTTAAAGGTGGGACACAGTCACTGATGTTTACTTCTGTTATCTTGGGTGTACATGTCTGCTTAAAGGGAACCCAAACTGAGAAGGATATGGCTTTTTCCTTGTAAAATAATACCAGTTGCCTGAATCGCCTGCTGATCCTGTGTCTCTAATACTTTTAGCCACAGCCCCTGAACAAGCATGCAGATCAGGTGCTCTGACTGAAGTCAGACTGGATTAGCTGCATGCTTGTTTCAGGTGTGTGATTCAGCCACTACTGCAGCCAAAGAGATCAGCAGGACAGCCAGCAACTGGTAGTGTTTAAAAGGAAACATTTATATCCCTCTCAGTTAAGGTTCCCTTTAACTGGCAGTGGCATCTCGGTTCATTATATTATAGTATACAGTATATTATATTCATGTGCGTATACAAATATTATGCATCTTCTATTTTATTTTATTATGCACTGTAAGCCTCTCCTACCCACATTTGTGTAAAATTTGTTTTTCAAAGTTTCAAATTTGTTGTATGGTGGAATGGTGCTTAAAATTATTACATGCTGATTATGCTATTGGTGACATATTGCTGTGTATAGTCGGAATTGCTAATATTGTGTAAGATGCATTACTTAAAGGACTTCAATGGAGATTATTATAATCTAGGTTTACTCACCTGGGACTTCTTCCAGCCCCTAGCAGCCATCTTAGTCCCTTGCCGCAATCGGGGTCCTCCTCGGTGTCCCGCTGGCCACCAGTAATGATCAGCGACCCAACGGCAGGTCAGCTCTTCTGTGACTGACTCTTCTTCTCAGGCACAGTTCACGCTAGATCATGTGGATGCACAGACCGATCAATATAGATGCCCAGTGGGACACCGAGGAGGACCGGGGCTGCGGCGAGGGACTGAGACGGCTGCTAGGGGCTGGAAGGAGGCCCAGGTGAATAAACATAGATTCTAATAGTCACCTCGGAAGTAATTTAAGGGGTTTGTGTAACGCACAATTGTGTGTTGTGCATGTCAATTTTGCTGACCTTTTGTGAATACACCCCAATGCCTGACTTTGTATTATTTCTGCATTCAGGCAAAGGTTTGAATTTGGTAATTGGGGGATATGATGTCTTTTTGTACTGGGAATATGGGTTGATTTGATATTTTTGGTGGGATACCTGCTCTTGTTATATACGAGACAAAATGCCTGCGCTTGAAGTGAGGGGCATGATGGTTGCACTTGTTATATGTGAGTCAAGTAATGGTTTTTAGTATGGCTTCGATTACTCTTACTATTGTTGTTGTTTGAAGCGCACCTGTCCTGAGATGAGCAAAAGAAAACATTTATACATACCTGAGACTTCATCCAGGCCCTGTTAGGCTGATCACTCTTGCGCCACCCTCCTCTGCTGCCTGGATCCTCCACTAGACAGCCATCGGTGCAGTCCAGCCGGCTCACTCCCATGGCCTGGAGTGTTTTGTGCCTACTCTCCCAATGATGGGGTGCACGTGGCCAGTCCGCCCATGCTCAGTATGCTCCTACTGGTAGAATAACTGGGCTGCCTAGCAGAGGATCCAGGTGGCCTGTGAAGATGGCAAGGAACCAGTCACCCTGTAGGGGGCTGGAGGAAACCCTAGGTGCGTATAATTTTTTTTCTTTAATGGAGTTATCAGGCTTTTTATGCTCTCCCCCCCCCTTGATCTACTTACCCATGGCCTCCTGCAGCTGGTTCCCAGCTCCGCTCGCAGCCCAAGGCCCGGTGTCCCCGCTGGTACTGAGGACTACTGTGCCTGTGCAGTACACCGCGGGCAACGTGGGCGTGATTGACGGCGTCGCTCGTGCATGCGCAGTGCAAGGCCAACCCAGAGGTCGGTCTCAGTACTGGCGAGTGGAGCTGTGTCGTGGGACATGTTGCCGGGTACGGGCTGCAGGAACCCACGGGTAAGTAGATCGTGGGGGAGCATAAAAAGCCTGATAACTCCTTATTCTCACGGTTTTTTTTTTGAGTCCTTGATTTCCTAATTTTTTGCCTTATCAGCATGATGGAAGCACACCTAGGCTGTTTTTTTGCTTTTTTTTGGGGTGATGCTTATGTTAGCTATGAATGTGCCAGGTGGTCTGTGCTTACAAGTTGCTGATATGTACATCTGACCATGATTGTAGTAGTTTGAAACAATGCAAAGGAGGATGCTTGATTACTGAAAAATTTTCATCGATTTTAGGCATTTCACCATGGCATCTTTTGTGTGTACTTTGTAGTGCAATCACATTTTTTTTAAGCGAGTGAGTAGATGTCATTGAAAAGTCAAAATGCTTGAACAGCAAAATGCATATCTCTGTGTCATTGGAGATACTTAAACTGTATTACCTGTTTTGCCTGCAGGGTTTGTGGGCAAAAATCTTGTCTGGTCTCTCACCATTGTTAAAATCACTGCATGTGCACAGCTATATAAGGTATTGTCTAGTTTGAAAAGTTTTTGACAGTCCCTAGACTCCAAAAGGACTGCTTGCAGAACTTGTGTGAGAGTTTGGCAGGGACAGGGAGGGTGCCACTGACCACCAAAACAATTGTCACGCTGTCCCTCAAGCGTCCTTGTTGTATTTCTGCATTGAGGGGAAGCAGGAGATTTGGGCGCATGAGACAAGTGGACAAAAAGGGCGCCCCATTCACTCCCATTATAAATATCGTTTACCGTGCGCCGAACAGGGAAAAAAAGGCGCCGGAGATTATTAACGTTTTAACAAACGGCGCGCGGAGATTTTTAAGGATTTATAACTATGTTTGTGACCCCAACAGGGGGTCTTAGGTTTAGGCACCAACAGGGGGGTCTTAGGTTTAGGCACCAACAGGGGGTCTAGGGGTTAGGGATAGGTACAGGGAGGGTTTTTAACAAACGTAAATATAAGTTTCAGTTGACAAATAGGGAAGATTAACGTTTTAAGAATTGCCGATCTCATACACATTATTTAGTGATTTATAAATTCTTAAAACACCATTTCTAAACGAAATTCTACACAATATTTCAATAAACGATAATACTGTTTATCGTTTACACCACGCGCCCTTTTTTCCCGACGTCCTTTTTTGATGTACGCCCCCACGTGACTACCAGCATATAGCACGTGGAGCGCATGTGTAATGTAATTTGGGCTTGGGATGCCGTGAAAACGGGCCTCTAGTTTGTGTTTTCCCTTCAGGCCAAAAGGTCCAAGTACTCCCCTGCTCTACATGTCTGCAGTTTGTCCACCCCTGTCTCCAGGCACTGTGGACTGATTAAACCCAAATTTAATTTTAACTACCTGTTATAAAATATTTTTGTAATGAAAAATAATTTCAATTAATATTTTTTATATTTTACTTTGTCTAGAATAATCTTGCCGATAAACTGACTTGGTGCAGCAAAATGTCAGGCTATGTACACCAAAGTGGTTTTCAAAAGAGAAAACGAAAAAGGATAGCTGAGGAACAGTCTCAAAAACTTCCCAAAATAAGCAGTTTTTTTGTGAGTGCAGGTGCAACCACTTCCAAAGCTGTGGATGCTGAAGCTGAAGGAAATCTAGAAGGCACAGAGGTGCAGAGTAGTTCAGCTGTACATGAGAGCAGCCAGTCTTCTTGTCCAGTGATGGTAGCTACTGACACTGTAACTGAACAACAGGAAGTAGGCAGCAGAGAACCTAGTTGTACTGGTGGCATTGAGAGTATCCTCTCTCCTGATCCTCTTTCACTGTTTAGTGACCCCAAAGAAGCAGCCATTTCATTACCCAGCTCAGAAGAGAATGAGCCTCTAACTGGTTTTACGGCTTCTGCTATCCAGCAGCCAACTGGTAGTGCAGACATTGTTCCTTTTTCTGTAGAGCACCTTATTGGAGAACAGTTTGTTACAGACAGAGGTCACTACCCTATTAATATTACAGACCCAAACATTAAAAAATTCATTCTGGCAAATGGTCCATGCAGACCTAAAGGACCATTCCCAAGAGACTCTGACCAAAAGGCTCGCTGTTTTACAGAAAATTATTATCACAGGGTTACAAAGGCGGGTCATAAAATACCAATAATGTGGCTGTGCTATTCCCCAAAATTAAATGCTGCATACTGTGAGCCATGCTGGTTATTTGGAGACCGAAGAAAGCAGGGATTTGAACCTGCATGGGCCAAGGGCATACAAAAGTGGCAGAGGCTTTCAGCCAGAATGCAAATCCATGAGGTTTCCCATGCTCACATTGATGCATGTATTGTATATGACCAGTGGAGGAAAAATAAAACCATTGATGCAGAGAATGAAAAGGCAATTTTGAAGGAAAAAAAATTTTGGAGACAGGTCATGCACAGAATAATTAAAGTGACACTAACAATGGCAATGGCTAATCTAGCCTTTCGTGGCCACAGGGAACAAGTAGGAGAGAGCAATAATGGCAATTTTCTTGCCATCATTGAATTGCTGGCACACTATGACCATGTTTTGAGAGACCTTCTCTAATTACCGCAGGGCACGGTCCGATACTTGAGTCCAACTGTACAAAATGAAGTTATTAATATGCTGGCAAAACAGATCGAAAGTGAAATTGTTTCAGATATAAAATTGTCACAATTTTACTCCATCATTATGGATACCACTCAAGATATATCTAAAACAGACCAGTTGAGCCAAGTTTATCGCTATGTCACTGTTACAAGGGATGAGTCCCTTAGGGCTACAGATATTACTATAAATGAGGTGTTTCTGGGTTTCAATGCAGTTGAAGACCAAAGTGCTGCGGGTCTTGAGAAAGACATAATCCAAAGCATTGAAGAAAAGGGTCTGGAGCTTACTAAGTGTCGTGGGCAAGGCTATGACGGAGCAGCTACAATGAGTGGTGTGTATACAGGTGTCCAATCTCGTATATTACGAAAAGAACCAACTGCCTTATATGTGCACTGTGCTGCTCATAATGTTAATTTAGTTCTACAAGATGCTGTTGCTGGCATTCCTGAGGTGTCAAGATTTTATGATGTGACACAAGCTCTGTATGTTTTTTTTGGTGAAAGTATTAAACGTTGGAATATTCTTTCAACTTTTACCACCGAGAGCACGCTAACACTCAAACGTTTATGCCCAACACGTTGGTCATCCCGATATGAATCAGTACTTGCACTCCGATTTCGCTTCATGGATATCATGAAAGCCCTTTCAAAAATCATCCTCACATCCTCTAAAGCTAAAGAAAGAGAAGAGGCTAGCAGTTTAAAGAAAAAAATTGAATCCTTTCAGTTTATTTTTCTTGTTGTCCTTCAGAGCAAAATATTGCAAACCATAAATTCCATATCGAAAGTGTTGCAGTCTGAGAAAATGGATATATCTAATGCTGCCAATCTCCTGCAGAATGCAACAGAAGCTCTTAGGGCCTTCAGAGATAATTATGAGGATGCCAAAAACACAGCAGTCTCACTTGCAGGTCACTGGGGAATCTCTGCTACTTTTGACAATAAAAGAACTGCAAAAATTAAGAAACACTTCGACGAACTGTGTGAGGATGAAAGATTGATGGACCCAGAAAACAGATTTAAAGCTGAAGTCTTTTATGGTACTTTAGATATCATTAATGCTCAGTTATCCAGACGCTTTGCAGGGATGAACACTATAGTTAATAACTTTAAAATTCTGCAACCAGTCGTGCTTACCACAGAATCCGATGATAATTTGGTAAAAGCTGCAACTGAGCTACAACACAGGTACCAGGAAGATCTTTCCCCTGACTTTCCCATCCAGCTGCTGAGTTTTCGAAGTGCATTAAAGGAGGAAATCTATAAGTGCAGCACAATAAAGGATTTAAGCAAATTACTTATTGTTGACAACGCTGCTTTGTCTTCAACACTTCCAGATGTGTGTACAGTATTACTGTTGTTTCTTACAATACCAGTTACAGTGGCATCTGCGGAAAGATCTTTCTCTAAGTTAAAGCTCATTAAAACTTATTTGAGAAGTACCATGTCCCAACAAAGACTTTCTGGACTTGCTTTATTAAGCATTGAAAATGAACGAGCCAAAAAAATGGACATTGATAACTTGGTGGACAAGTTTGCAGAGTCAAAATCTAGACGACGAGCCTTTTGAAATTGCTTGCCTGTGTTTGAAAAGTAACACCTGATTATCTTTGCCTAACACGGGGTAAAATAATTCACCGGACTGCCACGTTTGCTGCCATTGTGATTTTTAAACATGGGGAAAAAGAGCACCAAAACACCGCTCACTCAGACTGGGACAGTGCTGGAACCAGGAAGGCCAAATCCAAAAATCTGTAGCAAAAGGAAGGGGGTCCGCACATGTCCTAAAATGAATCCTTTATTATGGACGTATCCAAAATCAAAACACCAAATCACGCATCTGCAGCTGACATGTTTCAGACCTACTGGTCCTTATTCATAGAGTAAAAATACAAAGTAAAAATGACAAAGAGTACCCATATATACCCACCCCCTGTGAAGGGGGCGGCCCCGATGATACGCCCTCAAACTTCACAGATGGGAGGAGATATTAACAGGAAAAATGGGTATAGGGTTGCAAAGTATGGAAAATTTAGTTCAAAGCAAAAACAATTTATTATAGCCAAAAAACCAACAGATAACAACCCCACTTGATTATTGTATACAATAAAATGATAAAAATCAACTTTGTATAAAGATAAAAAGAGAGGCTAAGTACGAGGCTCCCTCGAGGTCTGAATTCTCGATGGGACTTAGCTCTAATTACATAATATTGCTCATGAGCCCGCCCTTTCTCTTTTTATCTTTATACAAAGTTGATTTTATCATTTTATTGTATACAATATTCGAGTGGGGTTGTTATCTGTTGGTTTTTTGGATTTAATCAATTGTTTTGGCTTTGAACTAAATTTTCCATATTTTGCAACCCTATACCCATTTTCCTGTTAATATCCCCTCCCATCTGTGAAGTTTGAGGGCGTATCCCTGGTCATCGGTGCCGCCCCCTTCACAGGGGGTGGGTATATATGGGTACTTTGTGTCATTTTTACTTTAGCTATGAATAAGGACCAGTAGGTCTGAAACATGTCAGCTGTAGATGCGTGATTTGGTGTTTTGATTTTGGATACGTCCATAATAAAGGATTCATTTTAGGACATGTGCGGACCTCCTTCCTTTTGCTACAGATTTTTAAACATGGGTGGGAGCACTCAGTGCATAAAAGATAGGGTAATAAACTGGTAATCTTATAAACGGAGGGGTGATCTCAGCTATCTATGCCTCAGTACAGCTATCTCTGCCTCAGTACAGCCATGTGTACCTCAGTACAGTCCAGCTTAACCGTCTTTACCTCAGTACAGACAAGTCAAGCCATCTCTGCCTCAGTACAGCCATGTTGACCTCTAACAGTCCAGCCTAACCATCTTTGCCTTAGTACAGTCAAGACATCTCTTCCTCAGTACAGTGATCTTAGCTATGTATGCCTCAGTACAGCAATGTCAACCTCAGTATAGTCCAGCTGAACCATATTTGCCTTAGTACAGACAAGTCATGCCATTTCTGCCTCAGTACAGTTTTCTCATCTATCTCTGTCTCAGTACAGCCATGTCAACCTGAGTACAGTCCAGCTTAACCATCTTTGCCGTAGTGCAGTCAAGCCATCTCTGCTTCAGTACAGTGAACTCAGCTATCTCTGCCTCAGTACAGTCCAGCTTAACCAACATTGCCTTAGTACAGACAAGTCAAGCCATCTCTGCCTCAGCACAGTGATCGCAGGTATCTATACCTCAGTACAGCCATCTCAGCTATTTCTGCCTCAGTACAGCCATGTCAACCTCAGTCCAGCCTAACCATCTTTGCCTTAGTACAGTCAAGCCACCTCTGCCTCAGTATAGTGATCGCAGGTATCTACACCTCAGTACAGCCATCTCAGCTATCTCTGCCTCAGTACAGCCATGTCAACCTCAGTCCAGCCTAACCATCTTTGCCTTAGTACAGTCAAGCCACCTCTGCCTCAGTACAGTGATCTCATCTATCTCTGCCTCAGTACAGCCATGTCAACCTCAGTACAGTCCAGCCGAACCATCTTTGCCTTAGTACAGTCAAGCCACCTCTGCCTCAGTACAGTGATCTCATCTATCTCTGCCTCAGTACAGCCATGTCAACCTGAGTACAGTCCAGCTTAACCATCTTTGCCTTAGTACAGTCAAGCCACCTCTGCCTCAGTACAGTGATCTCATCTATCTCTGCCTCAGTACAGCCATGTCAACCTCAGTCCAGCCTAACCATCTTTGCCTTAGTACAGTCAAGCCACCTCTGCCTCAGTACAGTGATCGCAGGTATCTACACCTCAGTACAGCCATCTCAGCTATCTCTGCCTCAGTACAGCCATGTCAACCTCAGTCCAGTCCAGCCTAACCATCTTTGCCTTAGTACAGTCAAGCCACCTCTGCCTCAGTACAGTGATCTCATCTATCTCTGCCTCAGTACAGCCATGTCAACCTCAGTCCAGTCCAGCCTAACCATCTTTGCCTTAGTACAGTCAAGCCACCTCTGCCTCAGTACAGTGATCTCATCTATCTCTGCCTCAGTACAGCCATGTCAACCTCAGTCCAGTCCAGCCTAACCATCTTTGCCTTAGTACAGTCAAGCCACCTCTGCCTCAGTACAGTGATCTCATCTATCTCTGCCTCAGTACAGCCATGTCAACCTCAGTACAGTCCAGCCTAACCATCTTTGCCTTAGTACAGTCAAGCCACCTCTGCCTCAGTACAGTGATCTCATCTATCTCTGCCTCAGTACAGCCATGTCAACCTGAGTACAGTCCAGCTTAACCATCTTTGCCGTAGTGCAGTCAAGCCATCTCTGCCTCAGTACAGTGATCTCATCTATCTCTGCCTCAGTACAGCCATGTCAACCTCAGTCCAGCCTAACCATCTTTGCCTTAGTACAGTCAAGCCACCTCTGCCTCAGTACAGTGATTGCAGGTATCTACACCTCAGTACAGCCATCTCAGCTATCTCTGCCTCAGTACAGCCATGTCAACCTCAGTCCAGTCCAGCCTAACCACCTTTGCCTTAGTACAGTCAAGCCACCTCTGCCTCAGTACAGTGATCTCATCTATCTCTGCCTCAGTACAGCCATGTCAACCTCAGTACAGTCCAGCCGAACCATCTTTGCCTTAGTACAGTCAAGCCACCTCTGCCTCAGTACAGTGATCTCATCTATCTCTGCCTCAGTACAGCCATGTCAACCTGAGCACAGTCCAGCTTAACCATCTTTGCCGTAGTACACTCAAGCCATCTCTGCTTCAGTACAGTGAACTTAGCTATCTCTGCCTCAGTACAGTCCAGCTTAACCAACTTTGCCTTAGTACAGACAAGTCAAGCCATCTCTGCCTCAGCACAGTGATCGCAGGTATCTATACCTCAGTACAGCCATGTGAACCTCAGTACAGTCCAGCTGAACAATATTTGCCTTAGTACAGCCAAGTCAAGCCATCTCTGCCTCTGTACAGCCATGTCTACCTCTGTACAGTCCAACCTAACCATCTTTGCCTTAAGGCCAGCCCATACATCTCTGCCTTAGTACAGTGATCTCAGCTATCTATGCCTCAGTACAGACATCTCAACCTCAGTACAGTCCAGCTGAACCATATTTGCCTCAATACAGACAAGTCAAGCCATTTCTGCCTCAGTACAGTGTTCTTAGCTAGCTCTGTCTCAGTACAGCCATATCAACCTGAGTACAGTCCAGCTTAGCCATCTTTGCCTTAGTACAGACACGTCAAGCCACCTCTGCCTCAGTACAGTGAACTCAGCTATCTCTGCCCCAGTAGAGTCCAGCTAAACCAACTTTGCCTTACTACAGACACATAAAGCAATCTCTTTCTCAGTACAGTGATCTCAGCGATCTCTTTCTTCCTCAGTACAGTCATCTCAACCACAGTGCAGCTTATCCATCTTTGCCTTAGTACAGCCAAGTCAAGCCATCTCTGCGCCTCAATACAGAGATTTCAGCTATCTCTGCCTTAGTACAGTCAAATCCAGCAAACTTTGCCTCTGTACAGCCATCTCTCCATGACTCCAGATATCTTTACATCACTAAAGTCCAGGCCAATCATCCATAAATCAGTACAGTCTAGGCCAGCCAATCTGATGTTAACTTCGAAGCAAGAAAACAGGCTATTCCTGCATATACCATATTATATATTTATATACATCTATCTCCTGGAAACCGCATAGGCCAGACAGAACTCTGACATGGCAAATCTAACGTAAAGGTTTGTAATATACTATTTATTCTGTTATTAATATGAATCGTTTCTGTTGAATTGCATCTGTTGGAGGCATGTGTTTGAGTGTCAGGGGTCCCAAAGTGTGTTGCTAGTTAATTGGCGTGTGTGTTCATGGGGGGGGGGGGCAAGGGGTGGCCGGGGGGGGGGGGGGGGGCAAGGGGTGGCGGGGGGGGGCCCTCATACAGATTCCGCATCGGGGCCCTGAGGTCTGTAGCTACGCCACTGCCAGCATCCTGTTCTGAAATCAGCCGGCATCTTGCCTGAGGGCCCATTCACACTGCTCCAGCTCCATGCCCAGCATCCTGTTCTGAAATCAGACGGCATCTTGCCTGAGGGCCCATTCACACTGCTTCAGCTACACGCCCAGCATCCTGTTCCAAAAGCATCTTGCCTAATAGGGCCCGATTACACTGCTCCAGCTCCATGCCCAGCATCCTGTTCTGAAATCAGCCAGCATCTTGCCTAATAGTAAAAAATGCAGTGTTTTCCGGAACGCAAAAAAATGCAAAATCAGACAGTGAACGCATCCTGTGTTATTAATGTCAAATAGAACGTAAACACATGGAATGGACCGCTTATCCAAAATCCAGACCTGCTGCATTTTTCTGTATCCAGGTCACAACGCAAATGCCACAAATCAGACACATCAGAAACAATGAAAGCAATGGAAGCCTATGGGAATAGGCGCCGCATGCAGAATGCCAACTCACCAGCTGACACCTGCCTTCCAGTCCGAAATGGATCGAAGCGCAGCAGCAGCATGGGGCACCCCATTTGTTCTCAAAAAACAATGGGAATCCTACTTCAACAGTGAAAATTCTCATTGGTTCATGGTGGACCAATGAGAATCCTCCCTGTTGCTAGGTAGGACTCCAGTTGATTTTTTTTTTTACAATCCAACAGGGAGCCCTATGCTTCTGGTTACAGTTCGAAAAGATACAGCGCTCACCACCCTTCCCGTACAGTTAGTTTGTATGCAGCTAGCTGCCAAGTAGGTGAAACCCAGGGATTCCACTTAAAGCAACAAAGTTTTTGAGTACAGCAGCGCATCCAATGTTTCCTTTCAATGTTGTCAAGAGAAAAATATATACACATAGCGTATGATCCTTTTAGCACAAGTACACCCTGTGTTGTCAAACACACTGTGCAGGGGATTTCTATCACCACATGCAGGTTGGGGGTCACACTCCCCCCTTCGTTTCCCTGCTCACCAGAAATAAGCTTGAAAACAGGCACGTCAATAACCACCAACGGTTTGCTTTATAAAACATAAGGACATCCGCCTCCACATAGCGTAAAAAACTTCTTTAATAAAGTTAAAATCCCACACATATATATGCGTTCCAGATAATAAAATCAATAAGGCATATCTCATATAGCCGCATACCACCCTCCAGGCTTCCTCGCTGTGGCGCCGGCTGCTTCCGTCTGTGTGTATTCTACCAAGCGTGCGTGTTCAGAAGCTCCGCCCTACGCCTTTCAGAGCCCCTGATGAGTCACGTCCATAGAGTGACGAAACGCGTAGGGAGGAGCTTCTGAACACGCACGCTTTCATCCAGGTTTCTGAACAGGTGACAACATTGAAAGGAAAGCATTGGATGCACTGCTGTACTCAAAAACTTTGTAGCCCTATGCTTCTGCCAGGATTCAATGAGTTTTGAGATAAGTTGAGGATCAGCAGCAGTGGCGGACGATGGGTGGCGACGTGAAGGGTGCATATGCAAAATGGCAAGTATGTGAGCAATATGGCGTGGACACCAGTGCCATTTCTGCTTCAGCTGCATTGGCGTCACAGTGTGAACAGGGTCTAAAGTTGCCCTACAATGGTCAAGACCTGGTAAGTAAACCTTGTGTGTAAGTACAACGTGTGTGTGATGACGGGGAAATAGAAAAATTGCATATGGTGAGTCTTTTATCTCAAGTAATTGCATCAGATTCCATTTACTAGAACAACCTGTGTAAAGCTGTGTAAAACTTAAAGCTAAAGGCTTGCTATACACCAGCGGTTCTGGATGCTTGCTTGGCTTAACCAGGGCGAAAAGGGATAATTTGCATATTTAGTAGTAGTGCATTGTGGGTAACCACAAATGTTCATTTATAACTGAATTATTGCAAATTTCCTTCTGTTTTAAGAAAGCAATTACACCAAGCTTTGCTTTTTTAGTAGGTGGGCTTTTTGGTTCCTTTTATCCCCTTATACATTCCTAGTAGTTTGGGTCACCCTGAGCTGCTTGGTTACTCTGTTGTACTCGACCAAGCCCTATTTCATACAGCCTTATCAATCCCTGCCATGTACTGATGAGGACCAAAAGTCCGAAACAGGCTGTCTACATGTGGGTTTGATGTGGCTGTGTAAAACTTAAAGCTAAAGGCTTGCTATACACCAGCGGTTCTGGATGCTTGCTTGGCTTAACAAGGGTGAAAAGGGATCATTTGCATATTTAGTAGTAGTGCATTGTGGGTAACCACAAATGTTCATTCATAACTGAATTATTGCAAATTTCCTTCTGTTTTAAGAAGGCAATTACACCAAGCTTTGCTTTTTTAGTAGGAGGGCTTTTTTGGTTCCTTTTATCCCCCTATACATTCCTAGTAGTTTGGGTCACCCTGAGCTGCTTGGTTACTCTCTAGAACAACCCAACAGCCCTTATTATTTGCTGCTCAAATAAATGCATTCTCCACCCATGTCAACTTTTCTGGCTACAGCACTCTTCATTTCCATCACCTCCACCTGAGCCACTTCTGCTATGACTCTTCTGCTTTGACTTCCTCTGGACTCCCCCTTCAACTTAGACCTCCTAATGTTCCTACTACTTTCCCTCTGGTATGAGGTTTCAGTGGTTTTATGCCATTGATGCTCCCAACTGTGTATTAATGAATAGCTACCGTAAATACATAATACTGAAGGAGAACTCTTGAAGTTGACTAACTTTTGATATCTTATTTCAAACATCCCTGTGCCTCTGAAGTGTGATCCACATTACAGTTTGAGAATGGTTATCTTGGAGGAATCATATCATAGTGCCAAATTGGAATTCCCTTAGCTTGCATCTTTTATATGCAGCTCTTACATTTGAAGGGAAAGGGAGCATTTAAGCGAATAAAGTTTTCCCTGAAATTTGTAGTTATATTTTATAGAATTTTCCACAATTTTTCCTCATTCTATATTTTCATATTCTTTCATTTTTATTTTGGCAGTGCAGCAATTCACTTACTCTTAATTCATTTGCTAATGATGGTGTGTGCATTGTTTTATTCTACAATAATTTATTTTATTGCACCTGGAGGTTAGATTGGATACTTTATGGTTACACTTAATTCAGAGTAAATTTTTACTTTCTGAACATTTGTTACAATACTTCTAATGTATTCTTTTTGTATAAATGGGAAATCTGGTGAGCAATTACTATTTACATTTTTTTACCTAATGAGGAACCAAAATTATACATAGTACAATATAATACATTACTCAGGGTACACATTTTACCTTAATTGTCCTGGTATTGGCATCAGAAATGTTTCTTATCTGTATATTAGTATGTAACGTGATTTGGCATTGGCTTTAATGACATCCAGCCTTCTCCTCCAAAAACTCTGAGAAGTAAAAATATGATTTCCCCTAGTAAAAAAACAAAACAAAAATATTACACAGTGATTCACCTTGCCAGCAGTAAAGATGCCAGCACCTCTGATAAATTTAAATCAGGGTAAGGTGAGATTTTACAATGGGTAAACCTTGACTAAATAACTTAAAAATTAACATTGTTAAATAATTAAGCAATTCTATTTGTTTGGCTACATACAGTAAGTTCCATTTGAAGATGAAGTATATCTATTACCACAATTAGTTATATTATTTATTCATGAGAAGCAGAGCATACTTGTGATAATGTTAAAGTATAATTGGCCTGTCTTATTAGCAGTTTACTGATAATTAAAGCTTTACTTTAAGGTGATGTAAACTAGTTCACAGATTGCACGAGTGGTGTGTTATGGTGAGTGTGACCTTTTATGAGAGTTCTGATATTGCGGTGAATGGTAGTCCACTAAAGTGTGTGGATTGCTTCTAAGGAAATAATGACATTTATTCATTTGGATATTACTAATAGCTGTACATTATTACTTTGGGCCTGATTTATTACAGTACGAACTGAAGAACAATGGAAAACACTGGAGAACATAAGTAAATCTCTAAATGTGGCTTTGACATATTTAACCTCCTTGGCGTTCTGGATGAGCTGAGCTCGTCCAGAGACGCCGGAGGGTGCCGCTCAGGCCCTGGTGGGCGGAGTTTAATAATTTTTTTTTTAAAGCTGCGTGTTGTAGACAATCGCCGCCGCTCGTTGCTGATGCGCCGCTATCTGCCGCGTAATGAGCGCCCCCCCCCCAGACCCCGTGCGCTGCCTGGCTAATCAGTGCCAGGCAGTGCTGAGGGGTGGATCGTCCCTATGACGTCACGACGTCGTTGACGTCATTCCGGCCATCGCTATGGCGACGGGGGAAGCCCTGATGGAGATCCCGTTCAGAACGGGATCTCCTGAAGGCCATCATCGCCGGCGGCGATCGGAAGGGTGGGTGGGATTCTGCTGGGAGGGGGGTATCATGTAGCTAGCGCTAAAAGTTTAAAAAGGTGCATCACCGTTTTTGCCACAGGGTAACACTACACCAATGAAGGTCTATGGGGCATTTCATACCTGGCGCGGTGCGATGCAATCCACCGGAAGTACCCAATTTGCAGCTAAAACGTTGTCAGGTAAAATGCAAAGTGACAGTGGCGAACCTGGAAGTTATGAAAAGCTATGGCGATTGTATTGCATACACTTCTGTGCAATTTGATTTTTGGCCACAGGAAGTGAGCGTTAGAGCGCCTCACTTCTTGCTTGGCTTGCAGCCAGAAGGTAGATTACAGCCCATTGCCACAGTAATCCCCGAAGGCTATTTTAAGCATTGTGTGTGATCATTGCACCACAGCGCTGCCCCAACGCTTCCAACACCGGCCTTTGTCTTGACCAATGAAATCAGGATAACTTTCCTTTATTCGAAGGAGTGCATAGTGAGAACCAGCATGGTGTTTCAAGTGCCCGTGAGAAAGGACTTCCCACCCAAAATGATCTGATATTGTTGGTTGAGCCTGAATCACTGTTTCAGTTGGTCTATGTTGCTGGAGTGGTAGACTACCTGATGGACTCAGCTGCTCCCACAACATACATACTACACAATGTACTCTACAGGACTCTTGTCATTACTTGTAAGGGAAGGAGGCCATGAGGGCTGCATTGCATGCTGGGGAATGGGTGAAGCTGAGTTTAAAAAGTATTCAAAACATTTGCATGGAAGTTTAGTATCCACAACAAACCCTTGTAAGTCAAGTAGAGCCCTTTCAACAGAGCTGAAAACATTGCCTGTTACCATGCTTCAGTGCCTTGGACCTGGACAAATCGTATTTCTGATATGTTGTTGAAGATATTTTAAATTGAGTGTTGACTCGTCTCTATTTCCATCTAAACTGTATAAGGACAATACTATGTTCTTCCTATCTGTTGTAGCCTTCTCAAAGAAAGTGGAGATTTATTTATTGTATTTATAAAGCGCCAACATATTACGCAGCGCTGTACATTAATTTAGGTTACAGACAATATTTAGGGGTGACAAACAACAATATGACAATATAGGAATACAAGACAACCAGATCACACAAGGTAATGCTTAGTCAGTCACTGGAGGGGAGCATGGAGATTAGGCAAGTTAGGTTCACTCAAATGCATAGCATGGGTGCACAGTAATGGAGGTGCATGATCAGGTAGGACACAAAGGGGGAGGACCCTGCTCAAAGGCTTACAATCTAGAGGGAGAGGTAGGGACACGAGAGGTAGGGGACCAGAGTTCAGCTGTGGGTTTAGAGAAATTGTGAAGGGTGGTAGGCCAGAGTGAAAAGGTGAGTTTTAAGGGCCTTCTTGAAGGTGTTGAAGGAGGGGGCTGCCCTAATGGGTGGAGGTAGGGAGTTCCATAGTGTTGGAGCGGCTCTTGAGAAGTCTTGGAGGCGTGCATGGGACTGGGTGATGCGGGGGACGGTCAGGCGAAGTTCATTGGAGGAGCGGAGTGAGCGGCTTGGTGTGTATCTCTAAGTAAGATCAGAAATGTAGGTTGGACAGGTTTTGTGGACGGATTTGTAGGTCAGACACAATATCTTTAATCTGATTCTGGACTGGATAGGAAGTCAGTGGAGGGATTCACGGAGGGCAGCCGCCCTGGTGGAGCGATGGGAGGAGTGGATAATTCTGGCTGCCGCATTCATGATAGACTGCAGTGGGGCTATTCGGGTCTTAGGGAGACCAGACAGAAGGGCATATCAGTAGTCGAGGCGGGAAATTATGTGGGCATGGATGAGGAG
Organism: Hyperolius riggenbachi; assembly: GCF_040937935.1. Classification (NCBI taxonomy): domain Eukaryota; kingdom Metazoa; phylum Chordata; class Amphibia; order Anura; family Hyperoliidae; genus Hyperolius; species Hyperolius riggenbachi. Next base: position 328,913,443 of record NC_090648.1, on the reverse strand, counting down.
TTTGGTGGTGGAAGGGGTCAGGAAAGGGCGAATCTTACAGATGTTACAAAGGTGTAAGTTGCAGGACTTTGTGAGGTTTTGGATGTGGGGAGTGAAGGAGAGTGCGGAGTCCAGGGTGACACCCAGACAGCGGGCTTGAGAGGTAGGGCGAATGGTAGTGTGGTTAACAGTGACCTGCACATCTGGGAGGTCCAGGGATGACTGGGGTGGGAAGATCATAAGTTCCGTTTTGTCTAGATTTTATTTCAGGAACCTAGCGGACATCCAGGAGGAGATGGCAGATAGGCAGGAGGAGACCTTGTCCATGGTAGTGGTGGATATGTCAGGGGTGTGGAGGTAGATTTGGGTGTCATCTGCATACAGATGGTAGTAAAAACCGATGGAGGAGATAACCTTGCCAATGGAGGATGTGTATAGGGAGAACTGTAGGGGGCCAAGGACCGAGCCTTGGGGGACTCCCACTGAGAGGTGGTTGGGGGTGGACGAGGACTCATTGAAGGAGGTCATGAAGGAGCGGTTGGAGAGGTAGGATGAAAGCCAGGTCAGGGCGAGATTCGTGAATGCCCATGGATTGGAGGGACTGGAGGAGTAGGGGATGATCTACTGTATCAAAAGCAGCTGAAAGGTCAAGGAGGAGGAGAATGGAGTATTTACCTTCAGCTTTAGCTAAGGCAAGGTCATTGACCACTTTGGTGAGAGCCGTTTCGGTTGAGTGGACAGGACGAAATCCAGATTGCAGTGGGTCTAGTAGTGAGTTGGCATTGAGGTACTAGGTCAGGCGTTTATGAACCAGACGTTCAAGGAGTTTTGAGGCGAAGGGTAGGAGGGAGATCGGGCGGTAGTTGGAGGGTAGCGAGGGGTCGAGGGAGGGTTTCTTGAGCAGGGGCAGTACTGTGTTGCCTGCTTGAAGTCTGAGGGGAAGGTGCCTGTGGATAGGGAGAGGTTAAACAGGGTAGTGAGGACTGGGGCCAGATCCGTGAAGTGAGGCTGAAGTAGATCAGAAGGGATAGGGTCAAGGGGGGAGGTAGTGGTATGGGAAGTCTGCAGTAGGTGGTTGACTTCCTCAGTGGTAGTAGGAGTGAAGAAGGTGAGGGGAGGATAGGGTGGAGGAGGAGTTGGTTGTGAGCGGGTGGGAGGTGAAGATTAAAGATTGGTTATTTCCTGACGGATGGAGACTATTTTGTTGGTGAAGTGGGTGGCTAAATCTGTGGCAGAGAGGGAGGAAACAAAAGGTGGGGGGTGGATTTAATCAGGGAGTTGAAGGTGCCAAAAAGACGCTGGGGATTGGAAGCTTGTGCTCCGATGAGCTTGGTAAAGTATTCCTGCTTCGCATGAGCAAGAGCAGTGTGGAACTGCAGCAGGTTAGTCTTGTACTGTAAGAAATCCTGGTTTAGTCAAGTTTTCCTCCATTTCCGTTCAGTGGCACGTGTTTCCCTCTGGAGGTTGCGAGTATGGGTAGTACGCCAGGGCTGGGGGTTAGGGGGTCGGTTGCGGCGGAATATTGGTGGAGCAGCTTTCTCTAGGGCTGATGAGAGAGTTTGGTGATACTGAGCTGCAGCAAGATTAGGACAGGTTAGGGTGGGGAGAGTGGAGGAAAGTCCATGGAGGAAGTCAGCAAGGACGCCAGGGTTGAGCTTGCGTAGGTCTCGCTGCCATCGACCAGGTGGGTGGGCGAGTAGTTTGGAGGTGCCTTCCGTGAGGAGGTTGAAGGTGAGAAGGTAATGGTCTGAGGGTGGAAATGGTGCGATGCCGAGGTCTGCAATGGTGGTGGATTTATTTAGTGAATATAAGGTCGAGAGTGTGACGTGCAGTGTGAGTGGGGGCGTTGGTGTGTTGTTCTAGGCCATGTGAGTTGGCTATGGTGAGTAGCCAGGTCACAACAGAGTTCTTGGGTTCATTGATGGGAATATTGAAATCCCCGAGATCAAAGCATCTTTAGTTTCTATCCTTTTAAGCCCACTCCACAACATAACAATCGCAGTCATCCTTCAGACTGCTGTGCTGGGAGATAAGGGGGGTACTGAAATTCTTGCCAGCAAAATATATCTGTCCTCCAGCAGTAGCCATCTGTGGAAAGAACGCAAGTTGACTTGTAAAGCAAGACATTTTTTTATATTGTCTGGCGTGGCATAGCTGTAGAGCCATGTGCATATTTTTGAAATAGACCCCTGTACTGAATGTATAGTGATGACTAGGAATGGTTGGAAATGCTAATTTCCGTTTCTGCCGAAAATCCGCATTATGCCATTGCCAATTACCGGTACCGATTCTGCTGTCCGCTAACGATTTCCGCATTCCGATGCGGATTTTCGTGGTAATTTGCGCTGAATTTAACATCAATTTTCTCAAAAACTACAACAATCTTTTTTAAATAATTTTTTCTTCTTGTTTCCATTTGTCTGCTTAACATTCCCTGCAAATTTGGTGTTTCTAGCTCCTATGGGGGCTTTGCTATTAACCTCTAAAGACGGCATAATACCGCATATCGGTAATGCGAATTTTCTGCATTTTACATTACACTCAACAGTGGCCAAATTTGGCGGTTAATAGCAAAGCCCCCGTAGGTTCTACAAACATCAAATTTTCAGGGTATGTTAAGCAGAAAAGTGCAAACAAGAGGAAAACAATATTTAAAAAAGACCTTGTCGTTTTTGAGAAAATCGATGTTAAAATCGGCAGAAATAACAGTGAAAATCCGCATTGGAACCCCTAAGCGGTATGATGCCGACTTTAGAGGTTAATAGCAAATCCCCCATAAGTGCTAGAAACACCAAATTTTCAGGGAATGTTAAGCAGAAATGTAGAAATAAGAGGAAAAAAATCTTTCAAAAAGAACTTGTAGTTTTTGAGAAAATCGATGTTAAAGTCTGCGGAAATTTCCGCAATAATTTCCGAGAAAATCCGCCTACTGCACTTCCATTAACGATTTCCAAATTTCGATGCGGAAATGCAATTTCCGATCGGAAATTCAGAAATTTCATTTCCGCGGAATCCGAATGAGCATCCCTAGTAATGACATGACTCATACCACAGCCATTGTGTAAGGCCCGGTTCACATTAGCGGTGGCTATCCGGAATAGCCGTGCCGGAGCCGCACCGCATGCTGGCCGGACGAAACGGACGCACGGCATAGCAATGTAAGTCTATGCCAGGGTTCACATGTGTCCGTTTCGTCCGGACCGGAGCCGGACCGGATCCGGACTCCGGTGTCCGTTCCAACATGCGCTATTTTTTGGTCCGGCTCCTCCGGCAGCCGTATCCGGGGCGGAGCCGGACTGCACCATCCGGCCAATGGAAACCAATGAGAACCGGAGAGCGCACAACACACTGGCAAAAAATCCGGATGTTCTACCCCACTTCCTATGAGGATTGTTGCGGCGATATTGTATCGGGGACACATGGGCAACCATTTTGGAGTGGAGCAGCACGAGCTGGAGATGTTGGCAGCATGTTGGAGGTGGAGGTGAGTGCTAAACAGCGGAGGGCCTGATTCCACAGGTCCCCCTTCTGCTGACCTCCCAGACCCCAACATTTTTTTTTGTTTTTATACAGGTTGTTATCTCTTTTAGAATCCGGATCCGGACCGCAACCGTGTTCATACCGCACGGAAACCGTATGCAACCGGACCGGATCCGGACAGGAACCGTACGGTTCAGGTCCGATCCGGCTCCGGTGCGGTCCGGACATCCGGTGCGGTTTTTGCAAAACCGCAAGTGTGAACCGGGCCTTAGATAGATGTAATCAGAGGAAAAGCAATGTTTTATTAATGATTATCACTATTTAAACACATATTGTATTGGTAATGATCATCTCACCTCTATAACAGTAAGGCTCTACTGCAATGACTGGAGAAGAGACCCAAATGGGCCCCTCAGGTTCAGGGGCCCTGATGCAGTCTCAACCTCTGCATTCCCTATTGCTACAACATTGCTTTGGTGTCATCATCATTGTCCAACCACCATCTTCATTTTTCATAGAGTAGTGTCCTGCTCTGAAATCCATTGTCGTGGAAGCTAGAAACAATTGTCCTGAGTTCCCAGAGTATAGAAATTCAGGAAAGTAGTTCCAGAACTTGGTACAGGCACCTTTGCCTTCTGTAAGATTGAGTTCAGAAAAGTATATTGTCCTGTAAAACATAAACAAGATTGCCAGGACTGGCGTGCTGTTATGATCACTTCTGCAGCATGTACTGCTGGCTGCAGTTTTACTGAAGACCATCAGTTTTTGATTTCTTTGCGTGCATTTGCTCGCATAGTTTTGCGTGCGCTTACACTGAGCGTTGATTCCATCTGCAGTCGCTCTGAAGTTAATGACAGGTTTAATATGCTTTTGTGAAAACAAACATTGTCTGTTGCAATGGAGTTGCAATCCCTTTCTTGCAGGCTGCATATCATTGTCTGCTCTTTCCTGCTGTCAGCCTGTGATTGATTACCATTCACCTGTGTGGGAATCTGCATGTCTGCTCCCATTGGATGACCTTAGTATAAAGGACTGCTTCCTGCAGTGCTCCACGGGCTATCATAGTTTCAGATCAGTCTGTTACTCTGTCTGGGCCCCCCTCGCTCCTAGATCTCGTGTGGACTGCACTGACTCCTGCGAAGGGGTCAGTGAGTCCTTCCAGTTCAGCTCTTGCTATCAGCAATTGTTACTTTGCTAGTGTGTGTACCTCCTTCACGTCAGAATCCGCATTGTGTGCTGACTGTGGAGGATTTACCACCAAGCTTAACAAGTGCTGGCTGTAAAGTATGAAAGGGGCTTCCTTTACTGGCCAGTAAATGCTGGAGGTGGAAACGTCAATTAATAGTTTTCTTTTAGTAAGCCATTTGTAAACATTGCCTGAGCTACTTCCCTCTGGAAACAATAAAAAATAAGTACTGTATTCTAGTATCATAATATCCTTCACAGTATTATTTTAAAGCACACCTGAACTGGATCAAAAAGTGGATTTTTACTTACCAGGGATTTCTTCAAGGTGTACATATATATATAAGCTGTTGGTGAGCTAGGAGCAGGGTGAGCCAAATGACGTCTCACCCTGCTGCCACCCAAATCCCTGACTGCATTAAATACTATTCCCCCTCAGAGTCGCAGCAACGTGAAATGAGAAGTCATTTGGGGTCTGGCGATCGCCGTAACCTCAAATGACCCTTGTGCAGGGAGCGTAGTATATCACTAGTGCTATAGCAGCACTCAGCTTCTGTGCTCAGCAGCGCCTCTTGAAAAAGCAACCTGCTTCATCTTCCAGCCCCAAGTAATCTTTTAGGCACCTGCCGCTTTTGGCCTTAATAAAAATCTCCAACCCAGATGGGTCACTCTTCTTCGATCTCACTCCCATAGCCAGGAGCATTCTGCGCATTCGCACATTTATTTTGTGAAACGCACATGCACAGAACCCAACGGCAACGACCCAGCCAGGTTGGAGATTTTTACAGCAGGGGGGCCCAGAAGGCTTACATTTGAAAGAGATACCTATTTAATTTTGTAGCTGCAATTTACATGGTATTATCATGTTTTTATAGCGGGCGTCCTTTTGAACAAGGTGCCTCTTGCGCTATTTTGAACTGCTTCTCCCAGAGGACATTGAGGGGCCTCAAAGACATGTTTTCTGTATATTATTTGGCTCTGGTATGCTTTAAATGTATAGATATATCTGAAACTAGCTGACCTAAGCCCTTTTCAAAACGGGCTCTAGGTCTGTTACCACGCATTAGCCCGCTGCACGCACACACGTCCGCCACACTAGCGCAAACATCCACTTCGCGCACGCACACGGCCTCCCCTGCAAACCGTGCGTCACTCCCCCTCAGTATCTCTGCGTCCCTGCACATGCGCAGAGCGCAAACACACACACACACACACACACACACACACACACACACACACACACACACACACACACACGACGCAGAGGCACTTAGGTTTTATTAGTTAGGATAAAAAAATATAAAGGCACAAAAAGCTGGATTTCTTCTACTATAACCTTTAGCAGAAACAAAGAAAAGCATGAATACATTATGAACATGTAAAGAGAGAAAAAAAGTTACATACAGAAAACAAACTGCTGTATGAGTATATGTATTAGTATACAGTATAAATGTTTAGCAATTGTCTGCTAAATCCATTCATTTTACTTGCACATAGAATGTTGAATTTTGTAAAAGCAAAGTAAAGAACTACAACACTGACCTCTAGTGAAAAATCATTACATTACAGATTTATATACACTATTGTATAGGATACAAAGATGCTTAATTTCTGCTGATGATGGTGCACTGTTATATTATATGAAATATAATATGATGATTTTCCCATACGTGAAGTATTGGCTATGGCCAGACCCCAGCTACCTGAGCAAGGTGAACTAGTGAACCGGGAGACCTTTAGTGCATGCTTTGATCGATCGCCTGAAGTGAGAAGGATATAAAAGCAGTCATATTTATTTCCTTTTAAACAATGCACATTGCCTGGCTGTCCTGCTGATACTCTGCTTTTAATACTTTTAGCCATAGATCCTGAACAAGCAAGCAGATCAGATGTTTCTGGCTGATGTCTGACTGGATTAGCTACTGCACATGCTTGTTTCAGGTGTGTGAGTTAGATACTACTGGTGCCCAGGGCCGGCTTTAGGGGGGGGCAAGAGGGGGCAGAGCCCCCTCAAATAGACTTCTTGCCCCCTCAAATATGCTGCTGCTTCCTGGTCCATGGAACGCAGACACATTTCCTCTATCTCCGCTGTGCTGTGTGTAGAGGGCGGAGATAGAGACACTCAGTAGCCTGGTCGGGTATCACATGGGGCCAGGCAGCCAGTGAGAGAGGAGTGAGACACTCTGCTCTCTCACTGGCTGCCCGCCCCATGTGATCTCGGCCAGCCAGCCACAAGTATCTCTGTATCTGAATGAGAAGGATGGGCGCGCTGGGGAGACATGAGAGGAAAAGGCAAGTGATTTATGTCTCCAGTCCCAGCCGCCCAGCTCTCTGCATACACAGGACACAGCCTGTCAGACTGCCTGTGTGCTGCTGATGGACGGCGCTATGTTGTGTATAATGTACGAGTCCCCTGACCTCCCACACTGACCTGAGGACCCTGTGCCCACATCACTGTGATGATTGGTGGGCAGGGGGATACTCTTTTATTAATAACTGATTCCTATCTGCAGCTCAGGGAGCAGGAACAATCTGCACAGAGGTCAGATATACTCTGTGTAATGGCTCACCCCCCTTCTTTTCACTATTCAGTCTCACTGACTGACCTGCCCTCTGCTCTTCTATCTGCTCTGCTCACTTCAGCCTGCATTTTCTTTTAACCCTTTCACTGCCTGTCCTAGCTTCTTAAGCTTTGTGTATCCTAATTTAATCATTTGTAGCTGCTGCTGGTCTCCTATTAAGAATGTCTTAAAGTGTACCAGAGATGATTGACAGTGTTGTATACATACCTGGGGCTTCCTCCAGCCCCATGCGCACAGATCACTCCCACGACGCCGTCCTTTGCTGCCTGCTGCTGCGGTATTGGGTCCCGTTAGTTCTGCCAGTCTACCCAAGGGAAGTGCGCCCTCTACGTATCTCTTCGGTGGTCGCTGGAGAGATACGTAAAGAGCGCAGTTCCTCTTGCGCAGACTGGCTGAACTAACGGGACCCAATACCGCAGCAGCAGGCAGCAGAGGACGGCGGCGTGGGAGCGATCTGTGTGCATGGGGCTGGAGGAAGACCTGGGTATGTATAAAACAGTATCAATCATCTTTGGTTTCCTTTAAGGGTGCCATACATCAGCAACTTGGCAGTGTATTTTTGGTGAAATGCTGTCAGATCACATATATTTTTGGGGGATGCACTACAGCAGAGCTCAAACTATCCCAGCAGACCTTTAACACCACTGCTAAAGTCATGTATATTTGGCCCCACCCATGACCACACCCACGGTCTGCTGCATGACCACGCCCATTTTTTGGCGCGCCGCGCTACGCGCGGCGCAGGGGTTTTTTATGCCCCCTGCAAATTTCTGGCTGCCCCCTTATATGTGCCTGTCTAGAACCGGCCCTGCTGGTGCCAGAGAGATCAGCAGGATTCTAGGCAACTGGTACTGTTTAAAGGTAAATATGGCAGCCTCCATATCCCTCTCACTTCAGGTATCCTAGATAGAACATCGAAAAAAAGATAACAGAGATGAGCGAGTTATATGGCCTTACTGGGTCTACTTAATCTAGTGTAACATTGGAAAAATGTATGAAGTACAGCATGGCCCTAAAATTAGCTCTTAGGCCTCATTCAGATCATTCAGCGCAGATGGCTGTGCAATCGGAATGCAACGCGTATTATCGCACGCTATCTGCGCTACTATGCGCTGCAGATCCCATTGACTACAGTGAATGGGATCTGTGCTGCGATTCCCGAAAATTCATGCAGCAGTGCGATAGCGCATCGCACTGCTGCTGCTGCGATGGGAGCAGTAGAAGGGCTGTCTATGCACTTCTACCGTTCTTGCATGTCACACACTATGCATGCTGCCAAAATACGCACGGCAGCGCGTATAGTCTGAATGAGCCCTAAGGCACACATCACACATGAATGTGTTTACCCATGCAGTGCTCTGATCTATCTCATGGATTCCAGCACCCCAGACCTGCATCAGAAGATAACTATGTACACCACCATGGGAACTGGGTGAATTTTCTCAGAAGCAGGACAGGAAGTCACTAAATCTACCATGGGCCAAGCACAATAAATGAATCTGAGTACCCCTGTATGGTGGATCAGTGTTGAATCGAGCAACAATACAGCATACAAAAGTAAAGCTATAGAGCAGTGATGGCTAACCTTAGCACTCCAGCTGTGGTGGAACTACAAGTCCCATGAGGCATTGCAATACTCTGACAGCGCTAAGCATAACTAAGCATAAAATGAATGGAGACTGGACATAGACATTTGTTCAGAGCCTGCACGCAGCGAATTAGAATAATGCAATTTGTTACAAGGCAGAGATGTGAACAGGCCCATAGAGTTGTATTGGCAGTGAGTTGACATGCTAAACTGATGCACTGTGAACTAACTCTAATCTCAGAGGGCAGAGAACCATGACATGTCACATCTAGCACATTTGATCAGACAAACCGTCCAATTGATCACAAATCTAAGTGACATTTAAAACACTACAATGAATCACATATTTCGATATCAAAAGATTGGTTGGCCATGTTTTCAATAAAAATAATAATAATAATAATCGTGCTAAGGTTCGCTATACACTTTAAAAAATGTTTTGCTTAATTAGACATTCAAAATGTTTAATCAATCACATATTGAATTATGTTAACCTTCCTGGCGGTAAGCCCGAGCTGAGCTCGGGCTATGCCGCTGGAAGGCACCGCTCAGGCCCCGCTGGGCCGATTTGCATAATTTTTTTTTTGCTACACGCAGCTAGCACTTTGCTAGCTGCGTGTGCAATCCGATCGCCGCCGCTCCCCATCGCGCCGCAGCCGCCCCCCCCCCTTTCCCAGACCCCGTGCGCTGCCTGGCCAATCAGTGCCAGGCAGCGCTGAGGGGTGGATCGGAGTCGCCTTTGACGTGACGACGGGGGAAGCCCTCCAGGAGATCCCGTTCTTCGGAGGGGCTGGGGGGATGCCGCTGAGCAGCGGCTATCATTTAGCGAGACCTTGTCTCGCTCAGGCATGGGCTTCCGAATTCCGCGGAAGCTAAAATTCCGAAATTCCGCCGGAATTGGGGTTTCCGCATGGTTCCGCGGAATTCGGAATTTGCAATCCGGAATTCGGAATTTGCAATCCGGAATTCGGAATTCCGGCAAAATCGGAATCGGAATGAATTGACCAATCAGGAGATGCGGAATGAGTTGACCAATCATAATCAGCGGAGAGTTACTGCGCTAAAATAACGGTTTCAACATTTTTTTTATCCAAATTTACAAAACACAAATCAACTTTATTAACAATAGATATTTCAAATGAGCAATTGAGTGTTTCCTCCTAAATTTACGGAAATCCGTTTAAAAATTACGGAAGTCCGTTTAAAAATACGGAAAGTGCACGTGGCGGAATACCGCGGAATTCCGCGGAATGTAGCGGAATTCCACCGGAATGTAGCGGAAGCGGAATTTCGGTAGTGGCGGTATGCGGAATTACCGCGGAATCGGAAATTGGCTCTTCCGACCATGCCTGGTCTCGCTACATGATATAAAAAAAAAACGGCTGTGCTGCTCCCTGGCGGATTTTAATAAACCGCCAGGAGGGTTAAACACTGCACTCGATAATTTTCAACTTTCTATTGATGTCAAAGGATAAAATCGAACAAAATATTGATCAAAAAATGTTAGTTATTTTATGTCAGTCATTAAATAATCATGCAAACGGCAAGGAAGGCCGCAATAGCAGCATAGGGGCAGATATTGTGGCTGGGAACGCGAAGAATCACTCGCGTTCCCAGCCTGACGGCCGGTGACGGCGGAACCGGATGTGGCCGCTGGCGGGGGTCAGGAAGATCGGAGGGACACGGCGAGGGCACCGATCAGCTGCAGGGGGCTGAGGAAAGCCCTAGGTGAGTAAAACTCATTTTTTTTTCAGACTTAAAGAGAACCTGTACTGAGTAAAAATATTTAAAATAAACACACGAGGTAACTTTAAATAAACATTACATAGTTACCTTGCCATCAGTTTCTCTCAGAAGCTCACCATTTTCTTTTGACAATTATCCCTTCCAGTTCTGACAACATTTTGTCAGAACTGAAATATATCAGTTGCTGTCAGTTATAGCTGAGAGGAAAACTGATGTACCAGGTAATGTCCATGTTTCCCTATGGCTCAAGTGGGCGATGTTACAGTTTAACTGTGTGCTGACCAGAAAGCTGTTATGGGTAATGGCCATTTTCAAAATGGAGGACGGAAAATTCCCTTGATCACAGTGAACAAACAGGACGCAGGACAGGAGAAAGACAATGAGTAGACTACATGGAAGGTAAGTATGACTTGTGTATGCTTATTTTAACTTTTTTAATTTTCAGTTCAGGTTTTCTTTAAGGTTCACTTTAAGGCAGGAATCTCCAGGCGGATCGACTAGGGTTAGGCATTGAGAGGGAGGGCTAGCTAAAATGTTACCAATATTTTACTGTTATGCTGGGGATACACGGGCGACAAATGCTTATCAATCGAGCCGCTGATGGCTCGATTGATAATATCCGACAGGTCCGATGACCCGCCGGATAGATTCCCCGCTCGATCCCTGCAGGCGGACAATAGCGGGGAATCGAGAGAAAGATAAGGAGCGCCCGCAGGGACGCGGCGGGAGTTGATACACAGGGTTGACCTGTGTATCCCCAGCATTAGACCTAGTAGAATATCAGTAGATAATCTATTAGCGGCTATTTCTAGTGCCATTTTTAAATGCTTGCCATATGATTATCATACTGTATCTAGATTCTAGGGGTATATCTGGTTACCTAACACCTGCCTTGCTAGCAAGCTTTTTCCTGTGTGGACAAATCACACAGACTAGTCAGTCCAGTCCCTAGCTGAGCTAAAGTGAATTGTGTGTGTGGAATTCCTTCCTTCCATGCTCTCTAGTCACTGTCTGTACTTTTACTGCTGCATTCACGTACAGAACCTCATCTGCTAGATATAATTACACCAGCAGCGGCGCAGCCGTCTAACCAGAATACGCATGATCACCCTCTCTCCTGGGTCTCCCCACCCTTAGTGACGTGCAGCGCCGCAGCCCCTCCCATCCTTCGTGTACTGGTCGGAATGATCAGGTGACGGAGATAAGAGACCGGGAACTAATACAGCATGGGAGAGGAACTATGCCTTCAGCTGATTACATCTTCTCCAGAGCGGGTGGAGGGCAATTCCTCTGAAGAAGAAAGCGAGGATGAATATGACGGCTCTGCGGACAGCGGCGGTGACGAGGTGTGCAGAGAGTAGCTGCAGTTAGAAGCGTTGTGTTCATGTTGCTAGGCAACCATTCAGCTGTCTGTATATGCCTATTTCACGCATGCGTACAGAACCTGGACTGGCTGGTCTCCCCTCTCTCTGGCTATTGCTTTAGGCATCATACATTTCCAAACATGTCTTCGGTGTTCATGCCTGTTTCAAGTTTCTATCTATCTATCTATCTATCTATCTATCTATCTATCTATCTATCTATCTATCTATCTATCTATCTATCTATATATATATATATATATATATATATATATATACAAATATATATATAATTTCCAATTGTAGTCATGTAACTACATGTGTGCCTAAATATTTGTGCAAACATGCTTGTTTTCTATCACAGTGTGGCAGGACTTCTGATGATCAGTGTACAATTTCGAAACACTATCACCCTATGCATACATGGAAAACTTTGGCCTGCAGTGCCATAGGGGAGGTAAGGAGGGGGCCACTAGACTCTAGGGAACTGTATAGGGGGGCACTAGACACCAGAAAACTGTATAGAGCAGGGAGGGAGGGAAGGCACTAGACTCCAAGGAGTTCTATATGGGGAAAAAGGGGGTCCACTTGACACCAGGGAACTGTATAAGGGGAGGTAGTGAGGGGCGCCACTAGACACAAGGAAACTGTATAGGGAGGAAAGTGGCCACTAGACATCGAGGTTGACCCTCGACTTGGTCCCAGTTTTCAATTTCATCCCACTGTGTATTTGAGTTAGACACCCTTGCCCTTATGTAAGGTTTTGGGATTTCGGTACTTATCCGTTAGCCGGGCGCAGGGGCGTTTCTAGGGTCCTTGGAGATCGGGGGCACCTGTGGGCACCAGGTGGGGAGGTATATGGCAAAAAATGGGCGTGACCATGAGGTGAGTGGGTGTGGCCATGGGTGGGGCCAAATGTACATGAACTTAGCAGCGGTGTAAGCTACAGATAACGGGCCTGCCCATCGAAATATTGGATGGAGCCCCCTGTCCTTTATTTAGATCATTTACAATCAGTATAGGCATAGATCAAAGATGTATACGCACATACAATTTTGATTGGTCAATCACTGACCCCCAATTTTACCACCCCCGTGCAGTAAGTGGGCCAACAGACAATGAATTTTATGAACAGAGCTAAAATTGGCTAATCAAAATTGTATGTGTGTACCAGGCTTTACAGCTAATACTGTACATACTGAAAGTAGCAGGGATCAGCATACAATACAGCTGGTTTACAATCAGTAAAGGCACAGAGTAACACCTTACACTGTACACACTGGAGGTAAATCAGCACACAGTGCAGGCAGTAGAGAACAGCGTATACTGTACATACTGTAGGCAGCAGAATTCAGCACACTGCAGCTAGCGTGCCAAAAACATGAGGATCACGTTGTGCGGCGTGCTTATCGCGCCGCACCGAAAAATGGGTGGGCCATGGACCAGAATATAGGTGTGGTAACGGGTGGAGACAAATTTACATGAACCTAGCAATGGTGGGACATTAGATTATGACAGTGGTGGCGAACCTTTTGGAGGCCGAGTGCCCAAACTGCAACCCAAAAGTCACTTATCTATCGCAAAGTGGCAACAGCAATTTAAACTAAATACTGTACAAACGTTTTGACTCATACATGAACATTATGGAAAATTCAAGTTGAAAATAAACTGTGAAGATAAACAATTTCATCCATCCTACTCCTGAAAAATGTATTCAATTTTTTAGAACCTCCCAGTTTTATTTTCTGTTTTAAAAAGCTAAAAAAGTAGGTTTAATGCTATTGTCTCATATGATAAGGATTCAGCTTTTCCCATAGTCTCGCAGCTAGCAATCATGTGACCCCCCAACAAGACAAATTCAGCAATCATGAGGCCCCCAACAAATCATGAGGCCCCCAACAAGACAAATTCAGCAATCATGAGGCCTCCAACAAATTATGAGGCCCACAACAAGACAAATTCAGCAATCATGAAGCCCCCAACAAATCATGAGGCCCCCAACAAGACAAATTCAGCAATCTTGAGGCCCCCAACAAATCATAAGGCTTCCAACAAGACAAATTCAGCAGTCATGAGGCACATAAATAGACAGCATTTCACATAAATAGGCAGAATTCCCCCTAGCCCCCCAAGTTAGGTAGTGAGTGACAGGGACCCCCAGGTTAGCTAGTGAGTGACAGGTGCCTCCAGTTAGGTAGTGAGTGACAGGGACCCCGATAGTGAGTGACAGGGAGCTCCTTTAGGTAGTGAGTGAGTGCCAGGGAGCCCCTTTAGGTAGTGAGTGAGTGCCAGGGAGCCCCTTTAGGTAGTGAGTGAGTGCCAGGGAGCCCCTTCAGGCAGTGAGTGAGTGCCAGGGAGCCCCTTCAGGCAGTGAGTGAGTGCCAGGGAGCCCCTTCAGGCAGTGAGTGAGTGCCAGGGAGCCCCTTCAGGCAGTGAGTGAGTGCCAGGGAGCCCCTTCAGGCAGTGAGTGAGTGCCAGGGAGCCCCTTCAGGCAGTGAGTGAGTGCCAGGGAGGCCCTTTAGGTAGTGAGTGAGTGACAGGGAGCCCCTTTAGGCAGTGAGTGAGGGACAGGAAGCCCCTTTAGGCAGTGAGTGAGTGCCAGGGAGCCCCTTTAGGGAGTGAGTGACAGGGAGCCCCTTTAGGCAGTGAGTGAGTGCCAGGGAGTCCCTTTAGGCAGTGAGTGAGTGCCAGGGAGCCCCTTTAGGCAGTGAGTGAGTGCCAGGGAGGCCCTTTAGGCAGTGAGTGAGTGCCAGGGAGCCCCTTGAGTGAGTGAGTGAGTGAGTGACAGGGAGCCCCTTTAGGCAGTGAGTGAGTGCCAGGGAGCCCCTTTAGGGAGTGAGTGAGTGCCAGGGAGCCCCTTTAGGGAGTGAGTGAGTGCCAGGGAGCCCCTTTAGGCAGTGAGTGAGTGACAGGGAGCCCCTTTAGGCAGCGAGTGAGTAACAGGGAGCCCCTTTAGGGAGTGAGTGAGTGACAGGGAGGCCCTTTAGGTAGTGAGTGAGTGACAGGGAGGCCCTTTAGGGAGTGAGTGCCAGGGAGCCCCTTTAGGGAGTGAGTGAGTGAGTGACAGGGAGCCCCTTTAGGAAGTGAGTGAGTGACAGGGAGGCCCTTTAGGTAGTGAGTGAGTGACAGTGAGGCCCTTTAGGCAGTGAGTGAGTGACAGTGAGGCCCTTTAGGCAGTGAGTGAGTGCCAGGGAGTCCCTTTAGGGAGTGAGTGAGTGAGTGCCAGGGAGCCCCTTTAGGAAGTGAGTGAGTGACAGGGAGGCCCTTTAGGTAGTGAGTGAGTGCCAGGGAGCCCCTTTAGGGAGTGAGTGAGTGCCAGGGAGCCCCTTTAGGGAGTAAGTGACAGGGAGGCCCTTTAGGGAGTGAGTGAGTGACAGGGAGGCCCCCCCCCTCTAGCCGCCGCCGCTCCCCCCCCCCCCCATTACCTCGCAGCAGACCTCATGATCAGCGGCGACCTGACCAGTACCAGCGGGCGCCGGACACACCCGCTCGATATGCGGAAGTGATGTCACTTCCGCATATCAATGCGGGCGCTGGGTCCGAGCGCCTGCACGGTTGGTCGCCGGCTCGCCGCCTGATCCCGAGGTCTGAGTGACGCGGCAGCGGCGGCTGGAGGAAGCCGCTGACAGAGGGGGTGAGCAGCGGCCGGGCGGAGATCCGTGGCTCCCCAGGACAGTTTGGGGGCACTTGCCCCCCCAAAATAGGGCTAGCGATGCCCCTGGCCTGGCGCATCCTCTAGGTGGCGATAATTACTATTTCCCCCTCCAGGCTGCCATGGATAGTAGGGAAAGATGTAACTCTGCTGGAGTTCTATCGCCACCTAGAGGATGCGCCCGGCTAATGGAAAAGAACCGGGATTTCTTCATCTCCTGTAGCTGTATGTAGCTACCCAAACCTCAACCTAGCCTATTGCTGGTTGCCTAAACATAAGACTGCGTTAACAGCGGGATTTGCATTGTGTTCCCTGTACACACAGGAATGCAACTGAATGAAAAAGTCATACCGCGAGCTATGGGTGCATTACATTGTATACTGTTAATGCATACATTATGCGGGGCAGCGCGGTGGCATAGTGATTAGTGCTCTTGTCTTGCAACATTGGGTTCCCTGGTTTGAATCCCAGCCTGGGCACTATCTGCATGGAGTTTGAATGTTCTCCCTGTGTTGTTGTGGGTTTCCTCTGCACACTGGGTCCTCCCACATTCCAAAACATACAGATAAGTTGATTGGCTTCCCCCTAAATTGGCTCTAGACTCCGATACATACACTTTACGATATAGACATATGACTATGGTAGGGATTAGATTGTGAGCCTTTCTAAGGGACAGTTAAGTGACAAGACTTTATACTCTGTACTGTGATGCTGAAGATGTCTGCACTATATAATTACTAAATAATAATAATACCATACTCCATTAGACCTCGCCGCACCAAATGTGGCTTTATCTTATGGCCAGTCTGAAATCTCTCCTCCACAGCCAGATTGTGCTTAAAAATGCACACAACAGTGTATTATAACAATGTAATGTTTAAAACATGCACAGTATCAACATGCATATTCAAAAGCACAGACAGTACAAATACAGTGTGTTAGAACGCAATGCGTGAACTGTGACCAGGGGAGGACTGGCCAGGGGGGGAAGGGGGGAGATTTCCCCCCAGGCTGCCTCTCATTTAATGATTTAGGGCTGGCACTGTGAATGGTGAATTCAGGTTTTTGTATAAGGCAATGTGAAACACTAGGCTGAATGAGGGAAATAAATGCCCAATTACAGAGCAATTGCAGGGCGGGCAAGCTAGTAAATATACACAGCATGATACAGAGCAGAGGCTTGCCTGCAGGGTCCGTGGGGAAAAAATCTGTCTGGTCTCTTACCATTGTTAACTGCATGTGCACAGCTACATAAGATATTGTCTAGGCTGAAAAGTTTTCGACAGTCCCTAGACTCCAGAAAGGCTGCTTGCAGGACTTGTGTAAGACATAGAAACCCCAACCGTTGTAACTCAAAATGTATTATGTGCCCCCCCGGTGCCAGTGCATTTATACTTTACCTGTCAAGCTGTAAGGAGTGTCCTTGCTGTATTTCCCACATGACTATCGGTATATAGCACATGGGGCACGTGTGTGATGTCATTTAGGCTGGGGCTGCCGTGAAAACGGGCCTCTAGTGTTCCCCCCCAGGCCAAAAGGTCCCAATCCTCCCCTGACTGTGACTAGGTCTTTAGTACGCAGGAAGTTTCCATCTGACCCACTTCCTAAGTGTGAGAAAAAGGAGAATGACAATATTAAAGCGGATCCGAGATGAAAAACTAACTATAACAAGTAACTTGTCTATATATCTTATCCAAAGTTTACACAGCAAATCTAGCTGCAAACAGCTTTAATAGAAAATTATTATTTCTTCCTGTGATACAATGACAGCAGCCATGTTGTTTGTAAACTTTACACAGAGGCAGGCTTATCTGTATCTTGAGCACTCAGCCTGTGAAAAAAACGAATCCCCCCCTCCTCCATCCTCCCTCCTCCATCCTCCCTCCTCCCCTCTGCCTCTGAAATCAATGGCTAGTAACACCTCCTCCTCCTCCTGCCCAGACTGAGCTCCCATGAGCCCTTGCTACTGCCAAGGCTCTCTGAAAACCTGTGGGCGTGGTTTATTTAGTTCATGGGGAATTAGAGTATTAAAACAAAAAAGTATTTGGCTTGAGCCATGCCCTATAAACAATAGGAATGGAACACAATTATGCAATGAGTAAAATTTCACCGGGATCTACTTTAAGCAGCAAAAATAAAAGGCTGAAGCTAGTTTTGTAATGTAATACGACCTGCCAACATGTGAGATGGCATTATTGTCTAGCACAAGGGTACCAAAAAATCAGTGGTCCAATTTTTTTTTTGAGCGTTTAGGGAGCATTTGAAAACGCTAGCGTTTTGTAAAAACGCTCAGCTAATGTAAATGGATGGGGCAACTTCCACTGGAGCGATTGCGATTAGAAAAATGGGAGCGTTAGCGCTTCAATGTTAAGTATGTAATCGCTGGCAATCAGATTTTAAAACGCTAATCGCTACACAACTGCTGGCAAATTGATACACTTTTTAAAATGCTCCCTAAAACGCTCATGAAATTGCTTACAAACTGCTCATACAAAACGCTAGCGATTGCGATTAGCGATAGCGTTTTGTACTGGGTTCCAGGCCTGACAGATTCCCCTGCATCAACTTCTTAGCCTTTAAAAAAACACTCCCCATGGAGTTATTTATTCATGTCTACCTTTTATCAGTTACTAGCACCTGGGAGCGCACATGTTCACAACTCCTGCACGCACATGCCCGTGCCCGTCCATGCTGGCATGCTCACTATCCCACACACAACCACTACTTCCCTTATGCGCAGCCCATGGGCACAAATTTATGGGTTTTTATTTAGTATGATGATTAAATATTTAAAGAATGTAAATTAAATAGAGGTGCTGAAGTTACAGATCATGGCTGGAGACCATGTGAAACATTCCTTGGCACGCCAGTGGCCTTTGGACCCTCATTTTAGAATCACTAGTCTAGACCTGTCTTTCCCATCATAATTACGGTATGTAATCCCCTGTAAATACTGCTGCACTCAATATGCCAGCAAATATGGAAAATGCAACAGTGGCCATAGTCCTGGTTGGTTGATTTACATCCCAATCCCAAAGAAGGGCATTTCCAAGGGATGTTCAACATACCGAATAATTGCCCTCATTTTACATGCTAGCAAGGTTTTACTGTACCAGGTTTCATGCTAGCAATTTCACACAAATCTGAAATACTTTGAGCACATACAGTAACGAGAAGGCAAGATTCTTTGGCGAACATCCTGATACTGGGAAAGATTGAGGGCAAAAGGAGGAGGGGATGTCAGAGAATGAGATGACTAGATAGTATCATGGAAGCAACACTCATAAACTTGGACAAGCTTTGAAAGGCAGTAGAGGATAGAGGGGACCTACGTGATGTGGTCCATAGGGTCACAAAGAGTCAGACATGACTGAATAGCGACTGAACAAAAAAAAAACAGCTAAAAGGTAGTATTTATCAAGGTATCCATGGTAGGGTTAAAAATAGCACAAGAACTCCTTTAGGGCTGGAACCCACAAGAGCGTTTTTTTGAGCATTTTGGCAGCGCTGCGATACGCTAGCGTTTTGCCAAAATGCTCAGCTGATGTTAATGGATGGGGCAACTTCCACAGGAGCATTTGCGTTTCCCAGAAATGCAAACGCAGGACCTGCAGCATTTTGGGAGCGTTAGCGCTTCAATGTAAAGTATTGAAACGCTAGCAGAAACGCTCAGCAAAACCTAAACTGAGCGGTTTTGCTAGCGTTTTGCGGTTCAGCACACTGTAACAAAATTAAAAATAATTCACAGGACCAATCAGGATAAAAACGCAAAACGCTACATAACCGCTGAGCAAAAAAATACACTGTTGCAAAACGCGACCGAAAACGTGCATGAATCCGCTTGCAAACCGCTCAGACAAAACGCTAGCGGTTGCGTTTTGCGTTTGCGGATTTCAGTGGGTTCCAGCCCCTACAGTGTCATTGTGGTGAGGGGTAACCATCTTAGCAATGTATCTGTGGAATAATAGTTACGCGCTTCTTATGTGTGGACAGAAGAAAAAAATAAAGTTCTGCATTGGATATTTGGTTTATTTCCTAATGAGCATTTTAAATTTGACTAGATGCTGTGGTCAGCGCATGGACTTACTGTTTGCAATGACTGTTCAAAAAATGCTGCAGCTTAATGTTCCCATTGCCCTATTATTTATCTTTTGCTTTTTAAAAATGATGTTGGCTGACGAGATTAAATATGAAATAAAATACTAACTGAGTGCTCGTGTGTGTGTGTGTGTGTGTGTGTGTGTGTGTGTGTGTGTGTGTGTGTGTGTGTGTGTGTGTGTGTGTGTGTATGTAGATAGATAGATAGATAGATAGATAGATAGATAGATAGATAGATAGATAGATAGATAGATAGATAAATTAGATTAGATTAGATTAGATTATATAGTTGAAGGGAACCTGAAGTGAGAGGCATGTGGTGGCTGCCATATTTATTTCCTTAGAAGCAATACCAGTTGCCTAAAGTCATGCTGATCTCTTGGCCTGTAGCAGCGTTGCAGAATCCCACACCTAACACAAGCATTTGACTTATTCAGTCACACCTCAGTCAGAGAATCTGATCTGATCATGCTTGTTCAGGTCCTATGGTTAAATGGTTAAATGTATAAGAGGCAGATCAACAGGATGGCCTGGCAACTTGTATTGTTTAAAGCACACCTGAGCTAAATCAACATGGAGAAATGGGGGAAGTAGGTATATATTGTAATACACTGTCAGTGGTCCTGATGCCCACTACTCCACCTGTTCTCTCTGTCCCCCCATTCCTACCTAAATGCCCCTCCAGGAGCCTCTTCCGGGTCACCGGGGTTGGGCATTACTGCGCAGATGCTGGTCGGCCTGTGCACGTCCTACATCACTCACCCGTGGCCTACAGCGTACTGCGCATGACGTCACGACTACAAGAACAGGGGGAGCGGTGGGCATCAGGACAACTTACAGTATATGCCTGCTCCCCCTCCATACCCTCTTTTTTCAGGTGTGCTTCAATGTAGTACTGTAGTATGTAATGCTTGCATTTTCATTTGTAGGTGATAGAAGAGCTTCCAGAATCTGTAATTTCATGTTTGCAGTTTCTTAAACAAAGGAGTGAAGGTGCAGAGAAAATCATTCTGCAAGATTTGGAATCCAACAGCTCTGATTATTATGCAGGTGATCATTGTATTGTTGTTGTCTTTGAGAGTATATGTGCCTGTTGTTGTGCAATACAGTGTGAGCTGAAAGGGTTAAGCGTTAGCTGACTACATGCTGAATAGTTAGAGTAGAGTTGCAGCCACGGAGTAGTGATGACATCTCATTATGGTACTCGCCCCTGCAGTTGCATACTGAGCCAATGGCTCAATATGTATTTCCTGGGGTGTGCTTTACTAGCCTTCAAGGTCATGTAATATAGATTAGTTTAGTGTGTGCCCCTTCTTCTGCTACAAGCAAACCTGAACTGAAGAATAAAAGTCAAAATAAACATACACGCATCATACTTGCCTCTTTCCGTGTAGTCTACTCATCAATCCCTTGATTCTCCGTCCTCCATTTTAAAAATGGTGATGACCAAGTAACAGCTTGCGGGTCAGCACTCGAGATGTCGCGAATATATAATTTTCCGTTCGCAAATGTCGAACGTGAACTTCCACAAATGTTCGCGAATCTGGTGAACCGCCATAGACTTCAATGGGCCGGGAATTTTTTAAATCTACAAATACTTTCTGGCCACAGAAGTTTCTGGCTACAAAAGTGATGGAAAAGTTTTTTTCAAGGGGTCTAACACCTGGACTGTGGCATGCCAGAGGGGGATCCATGCCAAAAGTTTCACCAAAAATTACGGAGTTGACACAAAGTCGGGTTTTAATCCCCAAAGGGCAGAAATCACATTATGCACAGTTCTGGGTGTCAGTGGGCTGTGGAGTGTTTCACACAGAGAAATGCAATAGTACTAGCATATTACAGTTAAATAATAATGCACTGGAGTGGTCCTGTGCCTGCAACTTAATGAGGCAACAGCAGTAGTGTGCACACAGCTTTGGGTGTCAGTGGTCTGTGGAGTGTCACACACACACACAAAAAACACAGGAGATGGATACTAGCCCTCAACAGGTCTGTTTAGGGTGGTTTCACAGCAAGTGAGAAACAAGAACACAGGCCTAGCTAATGTTTTCTCTACCTATCTGCAACAAGTCTGACTCTGCTCTCACTAACAGTCAGCAGCCAGTCAGCAGCCAGCAGAGAATTAATTCAATATGGCCACCACTATTGCTTTTTGATATGGGGGTGTGGGTTCCAGGAAGGGGTGCTAGCCTATTGGCTGCCATGTGTCTGCTGACTTTGAGGTAAGGGGTCAAAGTTTAGCTCAATGATAATGTATAGGGGGCGAATCGAACATGCCAAATGTTCGCTGTTCGCCACAAATGTGAACAGACGATGTTCGCAGAATACTGCTCATTGGCGAACTGTTCGGGTCATCTCTAGTGGCCACTAATGATCAAATCCTTTTTTGTCTAATCTTAACAAATATATGTAGTAGAAGGGTTAACTCAGTGAATATATTGAATAGATACTTTAGGCAGTCTCTTACATAACATAGGGATGGTAAGATTGGACAAAAAGATTAGTGTGTAAGCACCATAAAACTTCCAGTTCTGACTAGATCTAGTCGGAACTGGAAGGAATTTTATAACTAAGAGAGTTGTAATTATGCATGGTGTGGACACACTGGGTCCAGTTGATAGTTAAAGGGTATATACAGCGAATTAACAGCTTTTTAGTTATATAAAAAATAACTGAAAAAAACGTAAAAGGCTTGTTTGCAGTAAACAGGAGAGACGCATTGTATATGAAAGGTTTGTTCAGGGCATCAGAAGTCAACTTACTAAAGTCAAGCCTTTTATGATTTTGTTGTTTATCAGACCTCTGGCAGATATTAATTATTTAACTAAAAAGCTATTATTTTGTTATAGTGCCCCTTTAAACTGCACAGTTGGCAAGCAGCAACTGCTCATTTTACAGCAGATCAGACAGGGATTCTATATACTAATGCTGGGGATACATGTACGTTTCTGTACCGTGTATCGAGCAGCTGATCCGGCCAACTGATAATATTCAGCTGGTCCGATCACGCTGCTCAACCCCCGCCCGCTCGATCCCCGCCGGTGGAAAATTACAGGGAATCGAGCGGCTGATAAGGAGCGCCGGCTGGGAATCGAGCTGTAATCAATCCGCGGGGACGCGGCTGGTGTCGATCCGGCGGCTTATTTGGCCACCGGATCGACCCGTGTATTCCCAACTGAAGCTTGTAAGAATGCATGGACCATGGGTAGCAGCTTAGTGTGGGCGGCACTATTGTGGTCAAGGCTTAGTGAAGCGGATGTGGTGCAGACTTTGGCCGGTGGAGGCGCACACTCAGGCTTTGGGTGGTGGGGGCTCTGTGGCATTTGTGGTGTGAGATTCTTTTGAGAAAATGGTTTACTGCACATTGTTAGAAGAAAATGGTGAGCTTCTGAGAGGACATGACGGCGAGGTAAGTATGTCATATTAACTTGCAGGCACATCGTGTTTTTTATTTGAAATAATTTTACTTGGTTCAAGTTTCCTTTCAATATGGCTGCACTTTAGAAATGTCACTCTATTACTTTAGAAGTATGGAATAGATATGAAAGTTGGTTCTGAATCCATACCCATACCTTATATTTTTGAATGGATTTGGCTGCACATAATTTGTGATTGCTTTATTAAGAATTTCCATGTGTGTGTGTTTTTTTTTTTTGTTTTTTTGTTTTTTTTTGTTATAACAGATCAGATTCTGCAACCTTTAAAAGACCTTAATTCAGGTTTTTTGGCGCAACTGGCTTCTGAGTATAATGAAGACCCTGACGCACTTGTAAAACGGGTATGCTACTTGTAACTTTTGGTAATGTAGAATTATTGTACATTTTAAAGAGAACCTGAACTGAAAAGTAAAAGTCAAAATAACCATACACTGGTCATACTTATCTCCTGTGCAGTCTACTTATCAATCTCTATCTCCTCTACTGCATCCCATTTGTCCACTGTGATCAAGGGAATTCTCTGTCCTCCATTTTGAAAATGGCCATTACCCCATAACAACTTTCTGGTCAGCACGCTGTTACACTGTTAAACTGTAATATCATGCACTTGAGCCATAGGAAAACATAGCCATTACTTGGCACATCAGTTGTCCTCTCAGCCATAACTGACAGCAACTGATAAATAACTGACAGCAACTGATATATTTCAATTCTGACAAAATATTGTCAGAACTGGAAGTTATTATTGTCAGAAGAAAATGGTGAGCTTCTGAGAGGAACTAATAGCAAGGCAACTATGTAATGTTCATTTGAAGTTACCTCATGTGTTTATTTTTAAATAATTTTACTCAGTACAGGTTCCCTTTAAATGCAAGTGTATTTCCAGATTTGCAAATTTATATCTTTTATAAAGATGACCTTTACAAAAGCATGTTAATGGGAATTTGTGAGCTGGTTTGCATATGTTATGGGCAAAACCAGAAATCAGCCAAAGTGGTAAGTGTCCGGTAGTATTGTTTGAATTTAGGTCATTGCTATATTCGACCCGAATATGGCTGTTCAAAATTGGTTTGGGCCCTCCTGAAAAACACCTAATTCAACTGTACAAATTCAGTAAAATTGCATTGAAGTCTAAAGTGCCAGCATTCACGGTTTAAAGCAAATCCCCCATATATGCTTGAATCACTGAATTTGTAGGGTATGTTAAGGAGAACAGTGGGAACAAGAAGGGCATGGAGAGGGTAGTGCTGGTGGCAGTGTGGGGCTTGCTATACAAAGTATAGCTAGCCCCAAACCATATTTGAAATTTCTTCCAGTTCCCCCTATTGGTCCTTTAACAGAACAATGAGAATCCTCCCTGGGAGTATTCCCATTGGTCTGTTAAAGGACCAATAGGGGGTGCTGGAGGGAATTTTAAGGATGCTCTGGGGCTTGCTATACTACGTATAGCAAGTGCCAGCAGTGATTGACGTCTGCTGCACTCTTCATCATTCATTGTCCTCAAGAAGTGGCAGGGATTGACATGTACTCTGTATCGTTATTGAGAGGATATTGGCGTTGGACATTTCTGAGGATACTGTTGTGGGAGTAACCATGGCTGTATTTTATTTAACTTTTAACTCTTTGTGTAAATGGGTAAGGTGTACATCAGTACTTTCTATTCTCATTTCCCATGGGAAGGGGGCAGGTGTGTCGTCGTATATACTGTTGCCATGTTTGCAAAGAAGTAAAATTTAAAAATCTAGTTAGTTTTAGACAATACATTTGGCTGGGTTTATGTGAAAGGGTAATGTTTAATGTGTAGGCTAATTCCACAAGGAAAGTGGTGGATTTACTGACTGTTCACAGCCTGTCAGTATGTCCCGTTTATGCAACATTCAGTAGACATTTGTAGGTGGCAGCAATCCTGTGCTTCCGCAGTGCGGTACTAATTAGGCAATATCTGGGCACGTAGTTATCACCCACCAGATGTTACAGGTACATGTTTGGAACAGCCTAGTTGATGACTTCTCCACGGCTTGTGTGGATGGTCACATTTAGCAGCATGTGCATTAACTGAGTGTGTGGTAGATTGGTGGATGCTGGGTGGCTGAACCAAGCATTTGTAGCATGATTCAGCTTCCCATTGAAAGTAATCCAACGTATAATGTTCCCTGTGTTTCAATGACATGAAACATGTGCATGTTAAATGGATTTCAGGTGTGAACTGATCAGTGGCACGCCACTCCACTTATAGTATCCATTCTCTACTCATTTGACCTTTCTACAACCCCAGAGGTTTATATTTGAGGTATTTTTAACACCACAGACTCCAGGCTCAGCTGTATTAGCCATGTACCAATACCATGGAGATTGAGATCATGTTCAAAATAGTTTGAGTAAAGAAAATTTATTTTTTACAAATTCCGATGTTAGGTGTTAGCTGATGTAGAAGATGAAGATGAAAGAGCGCTTTCCAGCTGTCACATTACTGAAAATCTCGATGGTGATGGGAAATCAGAAGAACCTATGCTTTTAGGTAAGTTGATATTGGTACAGTGTTATGCACAGTACAGATATCCAAGCTTATCTTGGGGCTATGATAAAATTAATTTTCAGACAGGAAGGTTCAGTATACACTTAGCTCTTCAGGAGGCTCCATATGGTCCTTGGTTCTCCCCTTTTTCCTTCTGAAGGCATTTCTCTCTGCTGCTACAACACTGGTGAAGATCCTCTAGCTATCCTCCAATTGTGCTCCCAAGATGGCCACTACATCCTAATCATCTGGTGAACAGCAGCGTGGAAAGGAATAAATGAGAATCTAAATATGGTTATTCATTTACCAGCAGCCTCTGCACAAAACCGCCCTTTCTGGGATCTACTGCTACATTTCCTTCTCCTGTCCTCTGGGTAGCACTCTATCTCTATGGTGAGATTGCCATCTGTCAACATGTGAAAGATGACGATATCACTCGAGCGATGGGGAGCCTCGGAGGACCAGAAGAAGGCGGGCTGTGAGTGTTCAGGCTCCAGGGAAGGTGGACTCTAAATATCACCCAGCTGTGTGCACTAAAATTTCTTCCCTGCAGCTACCCTGACCCAGGCTTAGGATTACTGCTAGCAGCATTTTTTTTTCACAACAGTCTGGGTCGGGAATATCACCAATGAGGTTAAAGCACACCTAAAGTGTGAGGAATATGGCGGTTGACCCATTAATTTCATTTTAAACAATGCAAATTGCCTGGCTCTCCTGCTGGTCATCTGCTACCAATACTTAAGCCTGGTACACAGTTTAAAGTATGAATGTTTATTCCTCCACACCCCCCTGACTGCCTGATATCTATTTAGTATCAATGCAAGTGTTTATTATACATGACCCATAAAGTCTCGTAGACCCATAAAGTCATTTTAGAATAATCATAAGAAAGAAAAGTTTTATGCAATTAGCTGTGTGCACCAGCATCGACTTTCTTTACTTCCCTTTCTTTTTTAACTTTTTAAACAGCAGAACTCTATATCTTTCTAGTTTACATACCAAAGCTCGATCTCTCAAGCCTTATCTCCTGCATTAAAGTACACCAGAAGTGAAAGGGATATGGACCGTGCCATTTGTATTTCCTTTTAAACAATGCAAATGGCCTGGCTGTCCTGATGATTCTCTCCCTGTAATACTTTTACTAATAGACTCTGAACAAGCATGCAGATCACATATTTGACTGAAGTTTGGTTTGATTGGATTTCAATAAAAATAGTTTCCTGTACTGAAGTTTTTAGGTGGAGGAGGTGGGGTAAGTTCCTATAGCATCACAGTGCACCTACAAATGTGGGGCATGGTAGAGTCAGTAGTGTTACTGCACAATTTGAAGCAGCAAGTAGCAGCAGTAAGGATGCTCAGTAGAAACCTTATTCTCCAAGTTCTTTTTAAATGGGTATAGGTACTCTTTAAGGAGTTAATAGAGGATGTTTATTCGGAAGGACATTGTTGATTTTTTTTTTTTCTGAAGCATTGTTCAGATTAGATTTTAGGAGCAACATCCAGTGATTGACTTCAAAATACAAAAGAAGAGATGATCGAGATCCCGTGTAGTAAGTCGATATGAAATATAGTTATAAAAAAGGTGGGTACACCTAAAGGTAGGTTGCCACTGAGGCAACCACTGTAACGGCAGGTGGGGAGACTAGAACTGGCCCCACTCGGGTTAAAAGGCACTTTTGCTGACTTGGATTCAAACTACAGTCAGGGTACGTTTCCACTTGTGCGGCGCGATTTGCTCACGGAAAACGCGTCAACTAATCCGCATACGATTGCGGATTCGTTGACGTTTTCATGCGGATTTTCACGCGAAATCGTTCGCGATTTTAACAACGCGATTTTAACCATGTCAATGCCGGCAAGCATTGACATGGGTTTTTTAACGAAATCGCGCGCGGAAACACTGGGAAAACCGCAAGACTCAAGTGCTTGCGGTTTTCCTATTTAGTTACATGACCGACGATTCGCGTGCGTGTGTGTGGCGTGCGAATTCTGACGGCTCTGCTGTGCAGATTTTTTTTCTGCAGAGCGAGCCGCACAGAATTCCTGACAAGTGGAAACGGCGCCATCCACTAGTATTGTTTGAGCGAATCTCCATGCAGGAAACGCATGCAGATTCGCTCTAGTGGAAACGAGCCCTTACTGCTGTAATAGCCTAAAGAAGCAGGCTTAGACTCGTGAAACACGCTGCAAATTATGGAGTTACGAATAAAGTTTTTTTTGCTGATAAGAGACTATTTTGACTCTACTTAGGGAGGTAAGTCCACCACTGTCTTCCTTCTTAAATTGATTTCAAATATTAGTGATTGACTTTTCATATCACATTTAGTTTTAATGTAAGACAGTTGCAGGCTGATCTGATAAGTTGCAGTTCAATCAGTTTGTGTTCCTTTTACGTTCAGCATAGCCTTCAGTCAGAGCAGGATCATCCACTGAGCAATCTAGAAAGATGCCTAGGGCCTAGTGGGTGTCAAAGGACCCGACTGACAATTTATCCGACCCCTCTCTCAATTCAGATTACCAAAAGGACCATAAGGATAAGCCAAAGGTACTACCTTGCCTAGGCACCTATTTTATCTTAATCCATCTTTGCCTTCAGCTGATGTCATAGGTCCATGTGCAGTAACTCTTAGGGTAGGAACACACTAGGCAGAATCGCATATGCGTTGTTTACTATGTGCTATGGAAAACGAATATGTGATTCTGCCTAGTTTGGTCCTACACCTCCATCCCTGTACACCTGTTACTCGCTCCCTGGTTTGTGTGGTCTCCGGCTTTACTAAAGCCTGTGTCAACTGTATTCACCGCTACTGTATATGGCTTACACTCTTATACTGTAGCAAATGCAGGCAATACAGACTTAAACCCGGAGACCACACACACACACACACACACACACACACACACACACACACACACACACACACACACACACACACACACACACACACACACACACACACACACACACACACACACACACACACACACACACACACACACACACACACACACACACACCATGGAAGGAGTAAGAGGCACACAAGGACGGGCTGACCAGCATCCGCCTATACACTAGGGTTAGTGGCAGGCAGCTGGGGACGGTTTTATGGGCACCACCCTGTACTTCCGATGCTGAAACCTGTAAAAAAAAAAAAAACGTACAGTAAAATTGGTTATCCTGAATATTACATACTGCTATACATTACAGTTCCTGTTTCATTATAATTTTTATAAAAAAATATTTTGATTTTATTCGCAAAAGTTTTTGGGCTTAGCTACATTTTCATATTATAAAATATTGAACAGTTTTATATTGATACTTTTTTTTTCTGCACTGCTGTGAGGGAAAAGAGCGCTTCATGACTTCAGAAGCAGCTGGTCTGTTCTACACTACTGCCACAAAAATCTATTTTCTGAACGGTCTCAGGGAAGATTTTGTTTTATAGGAGATGGCAGCCAGGAGCTTATAAGCTTTTGTTATGTGGAGGTGGAAAAAAACTGTAGACAAAAACTGCAGCAGTGGGAAGAAGAACAAGAGAAACATAATGAAATGAAAAGTGCTGCACTCATCGCCCAGAAGGCGGTCTTACAACAAGAAATCCAAGAACAAGATGAAAAGAGAGAAAATTGGAAGAAGGAATTTGAGAAAGAGCTTTCAAAGCTGAATATTCTTCAAAAAGTAAGATAGACGTTTAACGACTGCATGCTGTTATATTGATACAGACAAAATCCGTATTCTTTTCTTTTTCCTGCAAATGATGTTTGCTTTGTTCGTGAATAGAGTCTATTTTCAATCTAATAGGCAGTCCTTTGAATGGAAGACAAAATAGCCTGCCCTCTCACCATTCAGCAATTATATACCTGACAGGAAGTGCTGGGAGGGGATGTGACCATGTTTACTGCAACAAACCTATCCAATTAACCCTCCACACTCCACTAGATTTTAACTGGCTGCTGGCTCTGCAAAAAATCAGGTTTGTTTAAACAGTTCTGTTCAAAAACAGAGATTCCTAGTTACGTTTACTGCAGTAACCAATGATCGACGGCATAATCCCTGGTTTTGTGAATCCCCTCTCCCTGGCGAAGTACCTTTACAATGCACTATGCTCAGGGGGGACTGCTTATTCCAACTGAGGCATGCCAGATAGTTAGGGTCTGATTCAGGGGCGTAACTACAAATAATGCTGCCCCCCAGCAAAACTTTGATGGGTTCCCCTCAATGTTCACACCTTTCCCCTTGCCTTCATCTGGTGACCCTCACAGCCTGTGGGCCCATCTTACAAGCATCCTAAAGCAAGTGTGGACATCATATGTTCACACCCATAACAAGTGTAGCCAAAAAAAAACCACCTGATCTGAAAGATTAACTCCTTTATCGGTGGGAATGAAGTAGAAGTTAGGGCCCCCTTACAGCTCTGCCCCCTCCCCTGCTGTCCCGGGGCTGCTCCCTTTTAGTTACATCCCTGGTCACATTGGTGAACATATGTGGATACTGCAGTAATTGATATTAAGAGTCCATGCTTTTGAACAGTTGTGTTTAGACAGTCCCTGTTTTTTGCAGCCCCAAACCTTTGGCTAATACTGGGAATCCTTCCTTCATAACATATGTACTTAGACATTCCCTGTTTTTAATCTTTAATCTTTCTTTTACGCAGAGGCAGCTTGATGGTCCTTCTAATGAATTTGTTTTCTCAGTGTTAGCTTACATCTGCTCATTTATTATAATGAATGGTTCAGTCTAGAAAAGTCAGCACTGTTATAAAGATGACTGTACACGGCATCAATATCCTGGCAGATTTGATTTCTTTGAATTGTTGACTTATTAAAGTGGATCCGAGATGAACTTTTACACCTTGTATAATTGGTTTCCTTTCCTATTGTTTATAGGGCATTCCTCAAGCCACATACTTTTTTTGTTTTAATACTGTAATTCCCTATAAACTAAACAAGCCACGTCCACAGATTTTCAGAGAGCCAAGGCACTTTCAGACAGTAGCAAGGGCTTATGGGAGCTCAGTCTGGGCAGGAGAAGGGGGAGGTATTACTAGTCAGAGATTTCAGAGGCAGATGGGAGGAGGAGGAGGGGGATTAGGTTTTTTTGCTCTAGATGCAGATAAGCCTGCCTCTGTGTAATGTTTACAAACAACATGGCTGCTGTCATTGTATCACAAGCAGAAAGAATCCTATTCTATTAAAGCTGTTTGCAGCTAGATATGTTGTGTAAACTATGTAAACTTTAGATAAGATATATAGACAAGTTACTTGTTATAGTTAGTTTTTCATCTCAGATCCACTTTTATTAACTTAGAGTGTATTTTTGTTATGGGGTATTCAGTTAAGACATGGATCATCTTTTAAAGTCTCTCCATGCCAAACCTGGTATAGTGACCACTAAGGGTAAAGATCCATTGCCTTACCATTCCCCCTGCATTGCTTGTTGTCATTTGTTGGCAGTACTTCCTTGTACTGAACACTGTCAGTATGAACACCATCATCGGACGGCTATTCTCTGCAATGAAGGATAAACTACCATAAACTTACAAGGTTGGGAAG
The DNA here is from genome assembly GCF_040937935.1 of Hyperolius riggenbachi. Taxonomy (NCBI): domain Eukaryota; kingdom Metazoa; phylum Chordata; class Amphibia; order Anura; family Hyperoliidae; genus Hyperolius; species Hyperolius riggenbachi. The sequence goes on along the minus strand of NC_090648.1, from coordinate 328,882,267 downwards.
CGGCATAGCCATACCCATAACACATCCCTCTGCTACCTATCTCACTCAAGGTGACTGATTTTTAGTCCTGTGGGTGGGCGGGTGTGACTTATCAGTGCATGGTCACACATTCTTCTCCCTCGTATGACTAAAAGGCAGTTCCACTGACTGTGACTACTAGTCCATGATGGAATAAATGTTGTACTCTCAGCGTAGCAGATAAGTCCCCTGAGTCTTGTGTTTTCTAAGCCAGTACTGTATATAGTGAGGTAGTGTGATGGACATGTGCAGAAGTGATTAAAGTCCTTCTCTATTAGTAAGTACTAGAAACAGAAAGACCTCATACTGCACAGCTCCCTATAGACTTATTTCCCAAATGAACATTGTAGGGATATTGTAAGGCATTAGAGCAAACCTAATCCTTAATGGACACTGTGTCAAATTTGAGTCAGATTTTTACTAAAAAGGTAGTACTGCACCTGATTATTTTATTTCAAGTAGGTTCAAAACATACTGACTGTATTTTTTGCACTATAAGACTCACTTTTTTCCCCAAAAGTGGGGAAAAAAAAGTTACTGCGTCTTATAGTCCAAATGCAGAGAGTTCCTGACTTGTGAATTCCTGCCAATACGAACCTCTAACCTGCCGCAATGTCAGGGACCCCTGTATTGTGCCCATCCAGAGGAGGACACAGGGGAGTACAAAGGGGCATAGAGGAGAATACAAGGAGGACAGAGGCGGACACAGGAGGACACAAGGTGGACAGGAGGACACATGGGGGACACAAAGGGGCATAGAGGAGGACACAAGGATGACAGAGGAGGACACAGGGAGACACAAGGGCATGAGGTATAAAGGGGGCATAATCCACAAGATGCCAATTCACCATCGATGCACCAGGTTTAGTATATATTTTTTCCCCTGGTTTTTGTCCTCTAAACCTAGGTGCGTCTTATGGTCAGGAGCGTCTTATAGTCCGAAAAATATGGTACTTTGATAGAAGTATGTGCCACTAAATAGGCCTGACCAACAAACCGATAACCATTCTGTATGTAACTAACAGATGATAGTATTCAGAAACCATAGTGCTATATATCTGCAGTATTCATCCGGAGAGTTACTTTTAGCTGTTTTTTTAGATATATGATGTTATGGAGGCATCCTTACCTAAGTTACAAGTTTACCCTTTTTCCAAATGTGTTGCACTATAAAATAAAATAAAAAAGTATACTTGCTTAGAGACAAACACAAACACTATGATTCTCTGGACATGCTTATATGCTATGCTAAAGGTGACTTTCAGAAAGTCAGTTAGAGAAGACCTGAGAAACCACAGGGAAAAAAAACCCTCTGGGACACCCTCCAGCAGGTGTGCAAAAACCCCATTGTCTGCAGTTGTCATTAATAAACAGGATTAATCTGTCCATAAATAAATGCACATTAAGTCATGGTGGCACATCAAGCCTATTTGAGCTTTAGCACAATCCTTTAATTTTTATACATATTTTTGTGTGATTCTAAAATTCACTTTTCAAAAATGATTGTGCTTTTAAGGAGCATAAAGAGAAACTTGATGCAGATGTAAAGAGAAAGAATGATGCACTGGCAGAGGAGCTAAGAAACCACCAAGTAAGTACATAATTTATTGAATATTTCCTGAGATTTGAAAACACTTTGGTGGGATACTAGTGATCCTTGAGGCCCCTTTTACACTTGCTTTGCAAGTGTGTGTTGGGTTACCCTGTTTTACTGCAGGGTACCGCAACGGCAGTGTAAGTCAATGGGGCCTTCTGAACATGTTGCATAGTATCACGTTATGGTAGAAGTGTTCATACCGCCACAATCCGGACACATAGCTTGCAGCTCATTACTGCAAGCACCACACTTAACGCCTACTGCTTGGGATAAGGGAAGTCAATGGGTGACGCAGTAAGTGTGGATGATGGAGCGCGGTGTGTCACGGCATTAATACGCGGACCAGCAGGAAAGTACTTCCTGTTTAGAAGGACGTATGTCAATGAGCGGGGTCGGCACTATACATATGACCTTGTCAGTGCACTCTGCCACAGAGTCTTATATTTGTCATTTTTTTGTGTTGCAGTGGGATGCAGCAGGAACATGGCATCCCCACCACAATGCAAAAATCAAGTGTAAAACCGGCCTCAATCCTGGACAAAATGTATTATTGTCTGCTATTTAGTTAGGATTTTCTGCCATCACCTGAGGCATAAGTAAGAAGTATGGTATGTGAATTAGTAGGTGGTTGATTGCAGCTGCAAGCAGAATCCACAGAAATATTTTTTTCCTAATCAGTCCAGAACATGACACAAGTTTACAATATGCACTTCAGAAACAAAAACAAAAGACCGAGAGCCCAAATGGTGCGGTATTTCAAAGCAATAGAGACAAATTAGGTGGAAAAAGTTATACTCACAAACATGGGTTGCCCCTAGGCAACCACTCCATATGCCGGTGGGGAGAATTAGTACCTGACCCCACTCAGGTATAAGATGTCGCTCTCTGTAGAAGGAAATTAGGAAGAATCCTTGCCACCATAGGTGGATTGCATTGTGATAAGGATAAGAACCAGAGGCGCCAAAAAGAGTAAAAACAATATTAAGATTAAAAATTGGGGGGAGACGTACTCGCCACCCATCAAACAGACCAAAAACCAATAGAAGACACAATGTCTGGTCAAAAATTCAGCAATTTATTAGTACTCCCGGGTGCTACGCGTTTCACGGGATTATCCCGCTTCCTCAGGCAATCAAACAGGAGCACAAGCAGTTGGGGGTCTGGAACGAGCTAAGCGCCTCAGTCCTGTTTGATGGGTGGCGATTTGGCGCCTCTGGTTCTTATCCTTATCACAAGTTTACAATATGTATATGAAGAGAAAGAATATCTAATATATTCGCACCACTCATACATAATTGTCAGGACCAGTTCTAGCCCTGCCACTTCTCTTCCTCCTGCCCTTGCTATACCATTATACATTAGCCAAACCACTATCATGACATTGGCCTCAATTCACTAAGCTTATTTCCTGTCTTTAATAACGTTTCTAAACTGTTTCTAGTGTTATCACCATGGTGATAAGGCATGTAGTAAACTTAACTCTTCTGTCTTTAAGTTAAGGAAAGATCTCTAAAGTTAACGTTTCAATCCTTAAAATAACTACAGAATTCTAAAGACAGGCTGTTAATTAACTGCTGTGACATTTACTACAGAGGAGGTAACTTAAAGACTGAAGTGATAAGATAACTCTCTCACTGTGAAAACTTATCTGTACACCTTGATAGAGCATGCTTCTTTAGTGAATTAACACTGTAAATACCGATCAATGTGTGGTGAAAAGTTTTCTCTTGCCTTATTATCACCAGCATGATCTTAAGCAGGCCATACACTGGTCGATTTTAGCCATCGATGGACGGCCGATTCGACCGTTTTGATCGAATCGGCTAGAAATTGACGCAGCAGAAACCATGATTAATCAGCAGATCGATTTCCGGCCGATTTCGATCAATTTGATCGCTCCAGACGGAAGATCTGGGTCGATCGGCTGCTGGCAGCTGATCGATGGCCCATAGGGTTGCATTGGATCGAATGGTGCAACACTGCATTTCGATCGAATTTCAATAGATTTCATTCTGAAATCTATCGATTTCCGGCCACATTTCGATCAATTTGATCGCTCCAGACGGAAGATCTGGGATTTGTGAGATTGCAGGATAATGTTAATTTTGGTTGAACAAGATGTACTATACCTTTTTTAAGAAAACTGTCTACGTAAGTAGAAACATAGACCTGTGTTTATGGTAAAGATTCTAAACGAAACCCTTGCTGTCCAATTAGACTTCTTTCTATGCACTAGGGGAGCCCATATATAACTATTTATGGATGCCTTTACTTTACCTTAATATACCAGCACCTGGCTTACCCCATCCTGCCTCATGCACCTCACTATTGGACAGTCCATCACATTTAGGCAGTAGTAGTACAATAGTCTGAATAGGTAATACCAGACTATAAAGTAGACTTGTGCTTTCTATCTAATTTTCCAAGCTGCACATAGTGCATGGACGACACAATACTCCTCCACCCCTTTCTCCCTCTACAGCACCCACACATTCTTAAAACTATTATTTACAGTAGCTCCTGATTTTTTTTTTTCCCCAGGAAATTAAATCTATTCTTGCATAGTTTCATGTCCCATGCTTTACTCAGAGCCAGTACTACCATAGAGGCAAAGGGAGCAAGAGCTTGTATGGCCCCCCGAGGTGTCTTCCCCCCCCCCCATCTTAACTGTTGCTTCCCTGGGCCTCTGCAGAGTACTTGGCAGTGTTGCCTCTCATCTGTGCTTCAGGCAGGTGAGACCGTACACTGCCAAAGACTCTGCAGGGACCCCAGGGGGCACAGTTAAGTTGGGAGGTGATTGGGAGGGTGGGTCAGCAGCCGGCTCAGGGGCCCAGGAAGGAAATTTGGCTGCAACAAAGGGCCCCTAATTCTGCTTTTTGATTGGGGGTGTCGGGGGGCCCCAGGCTAATTTTTTCTGGGGGCCCCATTGTTACAAGAACTGGCCCTGGCTTTACTGCTGGAACATCAATATGCGCAGTGATCTTACTCGCCAATAACGAGTTGCAGAGAAGAAATGGGTCCTGGGAAATAGTTAATAATTCACAACATACAGATCTAATCTAAGTTTGTGAGCTGCTATCAAGATTTGCATAATTGGATGTTGCAGGGCTCCCGATTGCTATTATTATTTCGTTTATGACAGTAATTTAGCCATTTTAGTGGAAAAACAAATCTGCTTTATAGCTAGATGTATCTGTAGCTTTGTGAAAGGGTATTACATTCCCACTGCATACTGTGGCTGTTATATGGATGTAGATGATTATTTGGCATAGCATATGTACTGTATAAATAAGGAAAGAAACTGGTTTATGTTTATTGCACTTCATTGTCATTTTCGGCCTGTGAATCAAGATGACTTCATTAGGTACACATATCTAGATAATATCATTTTCATTCGTTTTCAAGTCTTGTATTTATAGCCAATGTATTTGTATACATGGATGAACATTATTCACTTGTTCTAGGCTGTTTATTTTTTCACAAATTAACAAGGTACGCTACCAGTTTATTTCGTCTGTGTGTATTTTCTCAGAGCCTAATTGAGGAAATGGATGCAGAGCTAACAAAAGAGAAAAATATCTTCGAGCAGCAAAAAGCCATGGCCGAAAAATGTCTGGAAGAATTACAGTGTAAATCGGCTGTTAAAATTCAGGCAGTCTACAGAGCACACCGGACATATAAAAAATATTCACCCGTTTTAAAGGAGAGAAAGGAGGACCTTATTAGGAAAAAAGAAACACAGAAGAAAATGGAGCGGGAGAAGAAAGAATTAGAGGAAAAAGTAAAGCTTAAACTTGAAGAGAAAAAACGGAAGGAGGAGGAGAGGAGACTCGATGAAGAGATTACAAAAAAGAAAATGGAAGAAGCCTTGAGAGAAGAAATTATGGAGCAAGAGAGACGACAAAGTGAGTATGAGAAGAAGAAAAAAGAAGAAAAACAAAGGCTGGAGCAGGAAAGGCTCTTCAAAAAAGAAGAATCAAAAAGGAAATCTAAAATTAGCATAGATCAGTCCAGTAATGGGAACTTAGGTGAAACTGATAAAGTAGAGCATAAACGCACCCATACTTGTCCAGAAATGTGCGAAAAGGCAGCAGAAGATTATTGTAACGATGAACAAAAGCAATCAAAGCAGGACCATCCTTGTTCTTTTTGCCCTGAAATTGTTGACAAAGTGGCAAAAGATTGTTACGAAGAACATGTATTAGTAGAGGTGCATCAGCCAGAAGAAAATATTAATGAATGTTCTATTAATGAAGAAGTGGAGATTGATTTGGAAAGGTTAAGTAAAATAGAAACCAGCCCAAAAGAAAACTTAACTGATGATGGTTCATTGGGACTTAGAAGCGCTGAAGAGAGACAGGAGGCAGCATGTGAGTTGTCTTCTCCTGCACTCAGCGTACAAACACCGTTACTAGAAGAGATTGAAAATGGAAGTGTTCCTCCTTCCCTTACACCTTCCAGTTTAAATTATACGCAAGCAGAGAACATTACAAGTAGCATATCTGGACATGGAACTGACCAGTACCAGATGAGAGAAAGTGCCCCTGATAGCCACACTGTAGAAGAAAATATAGGTGTAAGTCTACAAAGCAGATCTCCAGTTTTGCCCACAACATCAAGGCCTCTTGTTCTGTCAGACCATATTGAGGAGAAGAGGCTAGCCTGGATGAAGTCCTGTAAGCCATGGTCCAAAATTTTGAGAGACACAGGAAAAAATAAAGCAACTAAAAAGACAAAGCAAAGGAAAAGTGCTGCAGTGAAGAAATTACCACCTATAAATGAAACACTCATTCTCAGAAAGGGACCCTGGAATGACCTCCAACAGGTAATTACATGTACATTACATGTTTTTTCGGGTGTGAATTACTGTATGTCTTTGAACAAAGCTTACAGGAGGCATGGTGTGTGGGTCTGTGTGATCAAATCTTTATTCTTTGCTGCACGCAGATAGTTAGAGCATGATCTGCATGGCCAGATTTATCAAGACCGGTGCAACCTTGAAGGATACCCGAGGTGACATGTGACATGATGAGATGTACAGTGCCTAGCACACAAATAACTATGCTGTGTTTCTTTTTTTTCTTTCTCTGCCTGAAAGAGTTAAACATCGGGTATGTAAGTGGCAGTTCCTGTCTGAGTCAGGACTGGGTCAGACTACAGTGTGACCCTTACTGATTACAACTATAAAACACTTTATATAGGAAATGTATAAAAGGGTCAATAGTTCATAGATTTTAGCTCAGGCATACTTCAATGAATGTGTCATTGAGCAAAACAATAAAACAGTAAAAACTTGAAAAGTAGATTTAAATATTGTTTATTTCATTAATTTATTTTCACCTTGGGTATCCTTTAAGTAAAAGTGCAGCAGATGCTAAAAGCAACCAGTCACAATGCTTCTTTTAACAGGTGAAGCCTGACTGGTTGTATTTGGGTCGTCTTTTGCCCTTATTTTGTTTGCATCACACTGGAAAAATCAGCTTTACTGGCTGTGCTGAAATTGCACTATACCTATTACATTTCCTGGATTGGCACATAAGACCAAATATATTTTGGCTAATGGCTGCAAATGTATGCACACAAAAGGCTATTATCTGTGAGGTTTGTGTTCTCCCAGCAGCTTAGCAGTACTGCATGTCAGCTACAACATTACACCACTGCGATAACTGCCACTTGAGGACATGCTTCTGCCTAGGTTATGCTGTTGAACAATACAAATGTAAGGAGATATTCTGATAGTGGGAGAGTTGGCATGCGCTTGACCAGGAGAATGATTATGTGAAGTATTATAGAGCTGGTGCCAGTCCAAGCTGGATCCAGTGGCCTACAATGGAACTACTGTTGGTAAAAGTGTTGAGAAGCAAGCAATCCAGAATTAACTTCTATGAAGCCAAAGGGCCCCTCCACACTAAGTCCATTGTGTTACTTTGCAAAAGACAATATCATCGCAACATGATGCACTGGTATTCCTATGGGCTTTCACATTGTGTGCTGCGCGTTGCAGTGGGTTTGGATGCAGAAACACACAGTGTGCTGTGTGTTAACCAAGTAACATGCATTTTCAGTGGCAGTGAGCCACACTTGTACTGTGCCTCACTTTATGGTCACACCACAGTGATCACATGTGGTGGGATATTTCTGATAAGTTGTGTTGCAACCTGATCACAACTCAACTGCCTTGGTGTGAAGGGGCCCTTAGTGTGAAGTTGAAATCAATATTTCAGGGCCATAGTAGAGGTCTTTAGCAAGGTGAAAAACAATTATACAACTTTGGTCACAGTTATTGTGATTTGCAGGGGAGTTCAATGTGGGATCTAAAACATTGATGTGGTTTGTCACATTGAACGAATATTTGAGCAGTTGTGTTGCGCTGTGGAATTAGCACTGTTTCTCTGTATGAAATTCTCATACAAGTTTAGCTGATCAAGCACAAATCTAAATGGTAAACGTGTCTAACTTTAAAGGTACCTGTACATATAGCGATTTTGGTGGCCGATCGACCAATAAATGGATCTCTCTGATCGAATCTAATTGTAGAGAAATCGGTTGGCAGTCATAAACCGTAGGCCGATTCCTGATCAATTTTGGAGTGAAATCTTGCGGGAATCGGCTTTGTGACACCACCAGGCCGCCTCGCTGTCCCCCTAATGTTTTATGTGCTTCTTGCAGTTATACTTTACCTGCCGGTGTCCTGGGACTTCCACATTCTGGCCCTGTTATAAACTGTTCTAATCACCTTGCTTCGACACCATCGTCTCACAGACTGTGAGATCACTTGACTCTCCACACCGCAAACAGGATATAGACTTTCTCAGGCTTCTTCAATGTTTACGTTATTTATTCAGGAAACAGGAATACAGATAGGTACATACAACATATCCTAGCCATGCCAATCTTCAAGTTGCATTACAAGCTCGTGATTAGACTCCCTGCTGGAGTCTATCAGGTACCTTCTTCCTAACTACGTTACACTAAACTACCTATGTACAGCATACATTATATCAGATTACAGAAAGGAAGAACATGCTTAGAAGTCGTCCCAGTCAGCCTTGCTAGCTAGTGCAGAAGGAAGAAGCAGAAGCAGAAGTCCCTCTCGTAGCTCCCTCAGCCTTTAATACTGACTAGGAAAGAGTTAAATATGACATCATCTTCGCCACCCCCTAGATTAGTCTATTGGTGGACCCACTTGTGGTGTCATACACACCTACTTGATTAATAATCAATGAGGCATTTGGCCTATATGCAGGACCGTGGATGTTTAGTAAATATGGCCAATGTTTTCTGTTCCTGTGGTGTAGTGTTGAGGTCAGAGTAGTCCGATGGCCTTCTTTTAGGAACATGTTCTCAGTATCTGCGTGTATCCTCTGCTACACGCAGACCCTGAGATGCCTCTGCCTGCATCACAAAACCTCTATTTATTTTAAAGGCATACACTGCGGACAAGCCTTTTACATAAAACTCAGGCCAAGTAACTGAGGCCTACTTAAATTATAACAATCCCCCCTAAAACGGCTTGACCCGCAGATCCCAGCGTCTGAACCTCCCAGTACCTGGTTTCTTTTCTTTTATGTTTCACTTTTCGATGTTCGTGCTCACACAACTTCTCTGCTCTAGGCGATTACCCCTGGAAGAGAGAGAGCAAGACCTCTTGGTCTTCCTGTAACCAGGCTCTCTGGGGAGGCCCTACTTCTAACTCCCTCTATACCACATGCTCAGCATTTGCGTCACTTACGTATCACTCACAAACTTGCATGACCACAGAAAAGTGAAACTCGTTTGGTTGTTACAAAACTGAGCAGTGCCAGGTGCCTTCTAAAAGAGCGCCTTTATACAATCAGCTCCATCACAGGTACTACTTAACCTATACCCATAACCCTGTATATCCCTTAATTTAAACTATTGGTTCAGGAGATTGTTTATGAGGCACCAATCTCTGGCCCAGGTTAATTTGTTTTACGTAATTTTAACACGCAACCTCACCTGGATAATGATGCCTAACGTTGTCATCCCCATCCAGACGACCAGTGGGTGTAGAAAGAACTTTGAAACTGCAGAGGCCCAGTCTGAGTGTCCCTGGAACATCACCGGAACCTTTGTCCACCAGGTCAGACTGGAACTCACCTGCTCATTTTTGTGTTCTACCTCGTTAAGATCACCTGTATCATGGTGAAATCTTACCTCTAGCTTAGTGTACTGTTTGTTTAACCTTTGTAACAAAATGTGGTCGTCTGGGATCAAAACCTGTTCCCCTTTGTCCCATGTCGTGTTCTCTTTCAGGACGGGAACTACCCGTGAAACTTTGCACTTTAGAGTTCTCTTAAAAATTTGAGAAACAACGTCATCCAACCTGGATGACTGGATCCATATGGGATCTCCGCCCCCTCAATATGTTCCCCTTGGAAACTCCCCCTTATCGGAACAATTATGAGAATATACCTTGAATGTATCATTAGAACTTATGTTAAAAAACCAAACCTTTCCTTCCGCCACCGGAACTATTGGTTGGGCTTCAGGGTGGATCTTTTGAATGGTAGCCTCGCATTCTGCGTTATTGAGCCAGCAGGCTTCTTCACTAAATTTGACTTGCCCCGGCCAACGCAGGTACTTCTGCAAGAATTGCCCGCATGAGGACAACTCTACTTGCTTCACCTCCCCGTCTAGCACCAAAAAAGGTTGACCTCTCAGGTCCTGGTGTAAGACACGGGTTAAGGTGGGAACTAAGGAAGTGGCGGTGCCTAAAGGAATCTTGCACCGTTTCCCTTTGTTCACCCAAACATCTCGAAGCTGCCATGCAAAAGATCCTTCTCCAGAAAAATTAATATATCTCCCCTTGTCCAATCTCAGTTGGACAGGATCTTTAAGCATCTCCCTGACAAAATATGCCCCCAACCGTCCTGATTGGACCTCTTCCCCCCTTACGTCCTGAGGCACAATATGTACCTGAGGTCGGGAAGACAGTACTCTCTGCAATCTTTCAATTAAGAGTACCTCTTCACTTACCCAACTATCATGAGGATAAGCTGCTGCATATGGACTGTGTAATATTGTCCCCTGTTGTGACCCGTGTGGTGTGAATGGGATTCCCTGTGTGGGCTTTCCCTCCCCCGGGACCGCTCCCCCCCACCCTCTTTGTCACCTGGAAATGTGGCTTGATCTCGATTTCTACTTCTTGTTTCGAGAACCACCCACCCTCGGCTTTCCAGCCTTTACGTGTGTATAGTTGTTTCAGAGGCACTCTCTGTTGGTAGCTCCAGAGTGTGATGTTGTCCCCCGCGTCTCTCCGGCAGGAGAATTGACGCCTCCTACTCGTTCCTCTCCAATCTGGAACCATCTCACTCTGCATAACCAAGACAAGGTACCCCTGAATCACACACTCCACCTTTTGCACGTACCCATTGTACTGCAATGTACCTTTTAACAAACCTTTGGATCGGTGCGTCGATTCTGGGAGTGTGGTACTCAATAGCAGATTTATACTGCCATTCAATTCCCACTGCCCGCACACCTGACCCTTCAGACCTTTCACCCACATTGTGCCATGAAATTTGTTTTCTCCTGGCACAAGTGCTCTTTCCCTCCATTCCTGCTTGGTCCATCTGTGCCAATCAGAGGGAGGTGTGAAAGGATCAGTACCTTTGTCACCCAACATCAACATGTTTGGGCCTTGCATTCTCATTAACCCCTTATTATACATGAGAATGTCCTCTCTTCGTTCTCCTAGGACGGAATGGCAACCTAGAATCACCATCAGCACGGTACTCTTCATTATCAAAGCACCACCTTGGGAAAGAAAAACATTAGCACTTTGCATTATGCTTTGCTCAGACAGTTTTGTTAGTCTCTTTCCGATCTCCGAAATCTCGTGTTTTAGTCTCTTTCCAATTTCAGGAATCTCGTGTTTTAGTCTCTTTCCAATTTCAGGAATCTCGTGTTTTAGTCTCTTTCCGATTTCAGGAATCTCGTGTTTTAGTCTCTTTCCGATTTCAGGAATCTCGTGTTCCTCCAAGCTTAGATTGGCATCTGGAACCTTTCGCTTATCCGACTGATATCTCCATCCTTGCTGCCAGCACTGCAGCTGTCTCCATTCCATATTGCCAAACACCTGAAATCGAAATACAAACAAATCAATTCTTATTAATGATTTGGGATTCGCCCTGCGGCTTGTACTCTTTACCCTTTAAAATGATCAATATCTACCGTAATTGATCTCGTTGTTTTATGGTTCTCATGAACTCTGTTTACTCTTATTGGTAGATTGGAGTTAAACTTCACCCCCCTACCTCAGTACTATCCTCAGTACTTACCTGTTTAAAATATGCTCCCGCGGACTTCACCTTTGGAAGCTCGCTTCACCTTTGGAAGCTCTCACCCCATTGCAGCTCACTCCACATCCCCCCTCATCTGTCCATGCGCAGCCGTCGCATGCACAGATTACGGATGCCACACCTGATGCTTTGCAGGTGAGCCTGCAATGCTCTTACTCATTATCGCATTTACTTATCTAGAACTTCCTCGCGATACCAGCTCTGCTAGAAGTTCTGTGTGTTGTACCCTCTGATCAATGTTTGCCGTGCCACTACCTAGACTACCAAAAAAAACTGCTGCCTCCCTGTAGGAAGGAGCACTTTGCACTTAAACTACACAGGGTGCAGGGCTAAGCATACCAGCGTCGCATGCCTGTATGCAGATCCCTGAATACCCACATGGTAGGTAGTCACATGGCAAACAGCGTACTGATACACTGTCACTCTGTACATGGCAATTCTATCATCTGTATAATTGCCCCAAGAACTGCGGTCAGTTTTTGTTCTTTGTGTTACCATTGATAGGAGCTGGAAAAAACATATTTGACCAATCAGTGGACGAAAAAAAACGCACAAAAAAAACCAGCCCCAGCCCAGCATAGACCACTCAGTCAAGCTCTGGCCCTGTCCACGACAAAAACCGGAAAAAAACGTTACCGCTCTGCAGAAGCGGCGACGGAAACCCGAATTGGTCAACTCCCTTTTTTCCAACTCCGGCACCCCCCTGATGCACTGTCCCCCCCATACGCTATTGGGAACTCATGCTGCACCACCCATTAAGGTGCCCCACTTACAGGAATAATCCCGTAAGCAACTCAGTACAGACACTTCCCTGACCTGCACTGCTACGTGTGTCCCTGCACCTAGCTGGGACACTTTTCCTATCCGTGCTCCTGCTAATCATACAGTAATAGCTTGTTGCACGTATCCTGGCATTCCTTTCCACGGACTCAGGGAAAACCTCTGGGGAAATACTTTGAGACCCGAGACACTCAGTAGACTGTCTCTGTATTTCTACCCCCCTCCCTTTCAGCTGCTCTGCCCGGAGCCGCGAGCACAGCCTGACGTGACGTGGATCCCCCAGCCCCTCCTCCCCCCCTGCCATGACGTGTGGGGGCCATGACTCTCGGGGGCGGGCTCTCTCCACTGCCGCCATTTTGAGTCCTGGACTGCCAGCTAAGATGGCTGCTCCCATAGCAGCCTCTCGTTTCCTATATCTTAGGAGAGAAAACAAAATACAAACAGAACAAACATTTTATGCATAATTACAAAGCATCTATCCACAATGCAGAGTAAAAAAAAAATCATACATTCCTGGATGTCCGTAAAAACCTAAGGAGAAATCCTTGGGACGTGGAAAACTCCCTCTCTCCACAAATCACCTGCAGCTTATCTCAGCCATAACTCAGAACTACTACAGCACGCCGCATAACTCTAAACCACATTAACGGCTAGTACTGCTGAGACGAACAACAGACGAGCTGGCTGAACAACATAACAGATGCGGATATGTACAAGCATGTTAGCAACTCTGACTGGAAACGCACGGAGGAAAGACAAACAAAAACCTCACCCATTATCTCAGCTGTCACTATGCGAACTTACACAGCTACCCAGAGACAAGGGCTGTCCACCCAGCTCCCCGAAAAAAAAAGAAAAAAGAAAAAAAAAAACAGCTCACCGAGAAAAAACTTACTTCCAAGTTTTACAACTGTTCTCTCCTTCCCTCTCCTGTCTACTCGGCTACCTCTCTCCCCTGTCCACCACTAACACTGTTGGTTTCCCTCTGCCGCGGGGGACCCCCCCCCCCCTTTATCTATCATCCTGCCCAGTCTCTGGACAGGGAGAGAAAAACAAAACATCTGCCACACAGGAACATCGAATCCTAAGAAACAATCAAAGCGCATAAACTCTGAAAACACATTCTGTATTTACATCGGAGCTGCACCTCTCCTCACCCCTCCCACCACGCACAGGAGAGATGAGAAGCCCGCAGCCTCCACGCTGCAATTAACACAGAATGTACACATTAACACATTCTCCTCCTCTCATACAATAAAGATAATGCAACATAACAACGTAAAACATACTTGCCTGAGCAGAGGACTTTGTAAGCCTGCGAATTCGACCAGCTTATGGCAACTTTTTCACGACACTGAGTGGATCTCTGGAACTCCTGAGCGTCATCTCTGTGTACCCACTCTGGCTCAGCGGATCGATATCCAGCGGCAGCTGCCAGCCGGCCTCGGAGCGTTCCAGTCACCTGCGATCCGGTTTAGGCTATGACTGATGTGCACTTACAGTCAAAGTTTAACATCCACGAGTGTCGCCGCTGGTTCCCTCGAATTGCAGCCCGTGTGTGCTCGGCTCCCACACACTCACCCCAGCTTATCAGTATCAGCTTGATAAGCTTTACAGTCCGTGTCCGTCTATTCCGCTTGTTTTGCTGTGGAATATCTTGAAACCACTTTCTTCGGCCCCGGCCCCGTCTGCCTGTATTGCTAGGCAGGGAAGGATTTCAGCACCACTGTTATGAACTGTTCTAATCACCTTGCTTCGACACCATCGTCTCACAGACTGTGAGATCACTTGACTCTCCACACCGCAAACAGGATATAGACTTTCTCAGGCTTCTTCAATGTTTACGGTATTTATTCAGGAAACAGGAATACAGATAGATACATACATCATATCCTAGCCATGCCAATCTTCATGTTGCATTACAAGCTCGTGATTAGACTCCCTGCTGGAGTCTATCAGGTACCTTCTTTCTAACTACGTTAAACTAAACTACCTATGTACAGCATACATTATATCAGATTACAGAAAGGAAGAACATGCTTAGAAGTCGTCCCAGTCAGCCTTGCTAGCTAGTGCAGAAGGAAGAAGCAGAAGCAGAAGTGCCCTCTCGTAGCTCCCTCAGCCTTTAATACTGACTAGGAAAGAGTTAAATATGACATCATCTTCGCCACCCCCTAGATTAGTCTATTGGTGGACCCACTTGTGGTGTCATCATACACACCTACTTGATTAATAATCAATGAGGCATTTGGCCTATATGCAGGACCGTGGATGTTTAGTAAATATGGCCAATGTTTTCTGTTCCTGTGGTGTAGTGTTGAGGTCAGAGTAGTCCGATGGCCTTCTTTTAGGAACATGTTCTCAGTATCTGCGTGTATCCTCTGCTACACGCAGACCCTGAGATGCCTCTGCCTGCATCACAAAACCTCTATTTATTTTAAAGGCATACACTGCGGACAAGCCTTTTACATAAAACTCAGGCCAAGTAACTGAGGCCTACTTAAATTATAACAGGCCCCACCTGGTTACGGGTGTTCTAGCACCTGCACTCCACGTGCTATATGCCGGTTTTTCATGTGGGGCCAGAATGCGAAAGTACTGTGGACACAGTGGTGGACACTAGCGGGTGACGTGACAGGTAAAGTATAACTGCACGGGCACTGAGGGACATAAAACATTAGGGGAGACAGTGGCTAAGGGGTTTATGTTGCGTTCATCGTTCGTGATTATCGCACACAGTTACCGCTGCACTCCCGATCGAGCATGTCGGCCTGAGATTTTCCGGAATATCTGATCGATACATACATCCAGTTTCAGGACGATATTTTGTTGCCTCATCGATCGGGCATGCTCTTGGTGGCACTGATTTTCATCCAATTCAGATGGCCGATCAGCCACCAAGTCGAGCAATCTATGGGCACGTTAAAGTGTTTGCAGCTTTAAAATTTGTCCCACACACTTTAAATGGATTAAACGTTTTGAAGGACATTGAGTAATCTTGGATGAATCTCCTTGAGGACACTTTATGTGCCCCAAATTGGTAAATTTGTATCTATTCTGAACAGTTGAATGATAAATAGGATGATTAGGAGTCACTTTAGAAGAGAATCTGGTTTCAGTAATGTGGTAGCAGCATGTGACGTGCAGCATTTTAGATGAAATTCTTTTTATTGTCCAAGCACAGAAGAGTTTTAACAAAACCAGCTGCAGCATCTACAAGATTTAGACGAAAGGTGCCAAGCCTGCTGAATTTCTTCTCCTGAACCCTTTAGCAGTTTGAAAAACAAAAGTGACTATGGGATGCCTAATACCTACTGTTACATCAGTTTAATATCTTACAGAGACACTATTTACCATACCGCTGTAATCCCTTGATGTGCATAAAACATTTGTCATCCCTCATGAGATGTATTTGCCAAGACATTCATAACCCCAAACCAAGAATGTATTGTAAACTGCTTCAAACCGCCATCTTGGCATATACATTCCACCTTCTTCATTGTACCCAGATATTCTTAGTTTTTTTTTATTGGCAACCTTTTTTTTTTAGAAAATAATTTAAATATAACATTATTTGCATGTGTTTACAGCCCTGCTCTTCAAAAGATAGTTTAGTGATCACCATAATAAAATAATTTCCAGATGCAGTATATGGTATTAATAAATGGCTAAAGACGACAGAGATAAATGTTTTATGTAACCCTTATTATTTACATTAGAAACTAGTTTTTAGGCCTTATCGATGTCTAGAGGCTTTAAGTGGTAAATGTGATATCTTGGTATTTAAAACTCCAATTGAATAAACACACTACAGCAAAAACTATTTTTGCACTGATCGTTAAAAGGATTATACTTTCCCTGCATGTAATAGGATTGCCTACTGTACAGCTTTCCTTGGAATGGAGAGGTAAGCAATGTGCTTTTAATCGTAGTAAGAAAACAGAGGCGCCAGCAGGATGAAAATTGATAAAAACTCTAAAGTTGCTGGAAGGAAGTGGTGGACTTAACTCCGGAAAGCAGACACTAAAGACTGTCTGAATTTATATAAACACATTTATTATAGGTACCCCAAAGGATGCAACGCGTTTCACAGGCACAGCCCACTTCATCAGGCGATAAAGTGGAGGACAAACTGTGGATAAGAGACAACAAACATTGCTATAGTGAGTTCTGAAACTGGTTACTTGTAAAATGTATGCACCACCACCACCCACCCCTGAGCCTGAATATTCCCCCCACCCCCCATTAGATTTCCTCCATATCCACCACCTCCTATTCTACCACCCCCACCTCCCAGTCCAAAACCACTTGTCCCACAGATAGCACTACCACCACCTACAGAGACCACCAAACCTGGCAACATGGATAATAACACTCCCAAACCGAGCACTCCATTTGGGACAGTTCCTCCCCCAAATAGCTTTGATTTCACCACTGGTTCATCGTCAGCACCCAAGGCTCAACGAACAAAAGTCACCAATATGCACCAGAATCAAAATACTTCTGCTACCTCCACCCCTCGTACTGGTGCTGGCAAAAATTTGAGCAAACACCCGAATGACTCCGCACCTACCAACGCCAACTATAAATTTGCTCCAAACGGACCGCCCACAACCCTGTCCAAAGCCCCTCATGAAATCAACACTACAGAACCCCAGATTATTCCCCCATCACCCCGTAACTTAACTTCCAATTCGCCCATCACAGTCTCCCAGATCAGTGTTTGCAACTCAAACCCTGGGTCACCCAATTACTCAATACACCCAACTTCACAATCCTTCATAACACACAACCTACCTCACTCCACCCAGTAAAAGGAACACAAGTCCCCAATCACACCAGACCTCCATTAAAACTTTTTTCCAGCCAATCAACAACATCCCTAAGACAAACAATGACTCAGTTAATAATACCCTCTCCTCTTCTTTTTTAGTACTCCCCTTAGCACTATCACAAAACATACTCTCCACCCAACTACCTAGCCCTCGATCAGAGTGAGTATTCCTACGAACCCTCGAACAAGTCAAAACGCCAACTATCAGACACAGAAAAAGAGGAAGTAGAGGGAAAGGGAAAAAGAAACAAACTTTGACCACCCTCCCTCCTCTGAATCCACCTCCACTACCCCAAAACGTTAAATGTATTTTCAATCTATCAGATCACATCCTCACAACCCATGAGACCTCACTTTTGGAAAAAGGACTTTCCTTCTGCCCACCAAACCAGGTAAATCTATTCAAGCTTTTTTCTGATCTCAACAGTTACAGTATATACGAAAACTCACTTTAAAAAGGCATTTTGCAATAAAAAAAACTTAAACCTACCATTAGTACAGATCCCACCACACTCATCATCACCAATAATGACGCAGTACCAACTACCGTTGTATTCCATCCGGAAATTGAAACAGAGAAGTATATCACCACTCAGCTTAAAGGAAGGTCACGTTTTTACCCTGTGGCCTCCAAAGGTAACTACATCGACACGTTTTATTCTGTGGTACTCAATGACCTACAATCTACCCACATTCAAATCCAACCTCAATCAGCGAGAATCCTCTGCTTTAAAAACCTTACAAAACAATCATGGGCTTGTCATAAAAACAGCAGATAAGGGAGGGTGAATTGTCATCCTCTTTTAGTCCGATTATCTAGAGGAAACAGCCAGACTTCTAGATGATCCAAAACATTACACACTGACCCCTCCCTGGCACTAAATAATTCATTAAAAACCTTCATCAATAATGCCTTTTTGAATAATAAGCTCACAAAAAATGAAAGAAACTGTAATGCTTGTGTGCATAAGCAATACTGTCTGTTTGCAAGTCACAAGTGTAATGCTTGGGGGTTAACCACTTGCCGACCGCCCACAGCCCATGGGCGGCGGCAAAGTGGACGCCTAAAGGACCGCAATACGCCTTCAGGCGGCGCGTCCTTTAGGCATGCCGGGGGAGCGATCGCGTCATTGATGACGCGCGCTTCCCCCGGCAACTGGCTCCGCCCACCCGCCGTAACATCCCGCCGGCCATACGGAAGCGCCGGCGGGATGTTAACCCCGCGATCGCCGCTACAAAGTGTATAATACACTTTGTAATGTATACAAAGTGTATTATACAGGCTGCCTCCTGCCCTGGTGATCCCAGTGTCCGAGGGACCACCAGGGCAGGCTGCAGCCACCCTAGTCTGCACCCAAACACACTGATCTGCCCCCCCCCGCCCACTGATCGCCCACAGCACCCCTCAGACCCCCCCTGCCCACCCCCCAGACCCCTGTTTGCACCCAATCACCCCCCTAATAACCCATCAATCACTCCCTGTCACTATCTGTCAACGCTATTTTTTTTTTATCCCCCCCCCTGCCCCCTCCTGATCACCCCCCCACCCCTCAGATTCTCCCCAGACCCCCCCCCCCCCCCTGTGTACTGTATGCATCTATCTTCCCTGATAACCTGTCAATCAACCGTCAATCACCCGTCAATCACCCATCAATCACCCATCAATCACCCCCTGTCACTGCCACCCAACAATCAGCCCCTAACCTGCCCCTTGCGGGCAATCTGATCACCCACCCACACCAATAGATCGCCCGCAGATCCGACATCAGATCACCTCCCAAATCCATTGTTTACATCTATTCTCTCCTCTAAACACCCACTAATTACCCATCAATCACCCATCAATCACCCCCTATCACCACCTGTCACTTTTACCTATCAGATCAGACCCTAATCTGCCCCTTGCGGGCACCCAATCACCCGCCAACACGCTCAGATTGCCCTCTGACCCCCCCTTATCAATTCGCCAGTGCATTAATTACATCTGTTCTTCCCTGTAATAACCCACTGATCACCTGTCAATCACCTGCCAATCACCTATCACCCATCAATCACCCCCTGTCACCCCCTGTCACTGCCACCCATCAATCAGCCCCTAACCTGCCCCTTGCGGGCAATCTGATCACCCACCCACACCATTAGATCGCCCGCAAACCCGCCGTCAGATTACCTCCCAAATGTATTGTTTACATCTGTTATCTTCTCTAAACACCCACTAATTACCCATCAATCACCCATCAATCACCCCCTATCACCACCTGTCACTGTTACCTATCAGATCAGACCCTAAGCTGCCCCTTGCGGGCACCCAATCACCCGCCCACACGCTCAGATTGCCCTCAGACCCCCCCCCCCCCCTTATCAATTCACCAGTGCATTAATTACATCTGTCCTTCCCTGTAATAACCCACTGATCACCTGTCAATCACCTGCCAATCACCTATCACCCATCAATCACCCCGTCACTACCACCCAACAATCAGCCCCTAACCCGCCCTTGCGGGCAAACTGATCACCCACCCACACCAATAGATCGCCCGCAGATCCGACATCAGATCACCACCCAAGCGCAGTGTTTCCATCTATTCTCTCCTCTAAACACCCACTAATTACCCATCAATCACCCCCTATCACCACCTGTCACTGTTACCCATC
Organism: Hyperolius riggenbachi; assembly: GCF_040937935.1. Taxonomy (NCBI): domain Eukaryota; kingdom Metazoa; phylum Chordata; class Amphibia; order Anura; family Hyperoliidae; genus Hyperolius; species Hyperolius riggenbachi. Next base: position 328,862,058 of record NC_090648.1, on the reverse strand, counting down.
AGATCAGACCCTAATCTGCCCCTTGCGGGCACCCAATCACCCGCCTACACGCTCATATTGCCCTCAGACCCCCCCTTATCAATTCGCCAGGGCATTATTTACATCTGTCCTTCCCTGTAATAACCCACTGATCACCTGTCAATCACCTGTCAATCACCCATCAATCACCCCCTGTCACTGCCACCCATCAATCACCCGCTGTCACTGCCACCCATCAATCAGCCCCTAACCTGCCCCTTGCGGGCAATCTGATCACCCACCCACACCAATAGATCGCCCGCAGATCCGACGTCCGATCACCTCCCAAGTGCAGTGTTCACATCTGTTCTCTACCCTAAACACCCACTAATTACCCATCAATCACCCCCTGTCACTGCTACCTATCAGATTAGACCCCTATCTGCCCCTAGGGCACTCAATCACCCGCCCACACCCTCAGAATGCCCTCAGACCCCAGCCCTGATCACCTCGCCAGTGCATTGCTTGCATCTATTCCCCCCTCTAATCACACCTTGAGACACCCATCAATCACCTCCTGTCACCCCCTAGCACACTTACCCATCAGATCAGGCCCTAATTTGCCCCGTGTGGGCTCCTGATCACTCGGCCAAACCCTCAGATCCCCCTCAGACCCCCTTCCGATCACCTCCCCAGTGCATTGATTGCATCTATTTTCCCCTCTAACCACCCCCTGAGACACCCATCAATCACCTCCTGTCACCCCCCTAGCACTCCTATCCATCAGATCAGGCCCAATACAACCTGTCATCTAAAAGGCCACCCTGCTTATGACCGGTTCCACAAAATTCGCCCCCTCATAGACCACCTGTCATCAAAATTTGCAGATGCTTATACCCCTGAACAGTCATTTTGAGACATTTGGTTTCCAGACTACTCACGGTTTTGGGCCCGTAAAATGCCAGGGCGGTATAGGAACCCCACAAGTGACACCATTTTAGAAAAAAAGGCACCCCAAGGTATTCTGTTAGGTGTATGACGAGTTCATAGAAGATTTTATTTTTTGTCAAAAGTTAGCGGAAATTGATTTTTATTGGGTTTTTTTCACAAAGTGTCATTTTTCACTAACTTGTGACAAAAAATAAAATCTTCTATGAACTCGCCATACACCTAACGGAATACCTTGGGGTGTCTTCTTTCTAAAATGGGGTCACTTGTGGGGTTCCTATACTGCCCTGGCATTTTAGGGGCCCTAAACCGCGAGGAGTAGTCTAGAAAACAAATGCCTCAAAATGACCCGTGAATAGGACGCTGGGCCCCTTAGCGCACCTAGGCTGCAAAAAAGTGTCACACATGTGGTACCGCCGTACTCAGGAAAAGTAGTATAATGTGTTTTGGGGTGTATTTTTACACATACCCATGCTGGGTGGGAGAAATTTCTATGTAAATGGTCAATTGTGTGTAAAACAAATCAAACAATTGTCATTTACAGAGATATTTCTCCCACTTAGCATGGGTATGTGTAAAAATACACCCCAAAACACATTATACTACTTCTCCTGAGTACGGCGGTACCACATGTGTGGCACTTTTTTACACCCTAAGTACGCTAAGGGGCCCAAAGTCCAATGAGTACCTTTAGGATTTCACAGGTCATTTTGCGACATTTGGTTTCAAGACTACTCCTCACGGTTTAGGGCCCCTAAAATGCCAGGGCAGTATAGTAACCCCACAAATGACCCCATTCTAGAAAGAAGACACCCAAAGGTATTCCGTTAGGAGTATGGTGAGTTCATAGAAGATTTTATTTTTTGTGAAAAGTTAGCGGAAAATTGATTTTTATTGTTTTTTTCACAAAGTGTCATTTTCCACTAACTTTTGACAAAAAATAAAATCTTCTATGAACTCACCATACTCCTAACGGAATACCTTGGGGTGTCTTCTTTCTAAAATGGGGTCATTTGTGGGGTTCCTATACTGAACTGGCATTTTAGGGGCCCTAAACCGTGAGGAGTAGTCTGGAAATCAAATTCCGCAAAATGACCTGTGAAATCCTAAAGGTACTCATTGGACTTTGGGCCCTTTAGCGCAGTTAGGGTGCAAAAAAGTGCCACACATGTGGTATTGCCATACTCGGGAGAAGTAGTACAATGTGTTTTGGGGTGTATTTTTACACATACCCATGCTGGGTGGGAGAAATACCTCTGTAAATGACAATCTTTTGATTTTTTTACACACAATTGTCCATTTACAGAGTTATTTCTCCCACCCAGCATGGGTATGTGTAAAAATACACCCCAAAACACATTGTACTACTTCTCCCGAGTACGGCGATACCACATGTGTGGCACTTTTTTGCACCCTAACTGCGCTAAAGGGCCCAAAGTCCAATGAGTACCTTTAGGATTTCACAGGTCATTTTGCGGAATTTGATTTCCAGACTACTCCTCACGGTTTAGGGCCCCTAAAATGCCAGGGCAGTATAGGAACCCCACAAATGACCCCATTTTAGAAAGAAGACACCCCAAGGTATTCCATTAGTAGTATGGTGAGTTTATAGAAGATTTTATTTTTTGTCACAAGTTAGTGGAAAATGACACTTTGTGAAAAAAACAATAAAAATCAATTTTCCGCTAACTTTTGACAAAAAATAAAATCTTCTATGAACTCACCATACTCCTAACGGAATACCTTGGGGTGTCTTCTTTCTAAAATGGGGTCATTTGTGGGGTTCCTATACTGCCCTGGCATTTTAGGGGCCCTAAACCGTGAGGAGTAGTCTGGAAATCAAATTCCGCAAAATGACTTGTGAAATCCTAAAGGTACTCATTGGACTTTGGGCCCTTTAGCGCAGTTAGGGTGCAAAAAAGTGCCACACATGTGGTATCGCCGTACTCGGGAGAAGTAGTACAATGTGTTTTGGGGTGTATTTTTACACATACCCATGCTGGGTGGGAGAAATAACTCTGTAAATGGACAATTGTGTGTAAAAAAAAAATGAAAAAATTGTCATTTACAGAGATATTTCTCCCACCCAGCATGGGTATGTGTAAAAATACACCCCAAAACACATTCTACTACTTCTCTTGAGTACGGCAATACCACATGTGTGGCACTTTTTTGCAGCCTAACTGCGCTAAGGGGCCCAAAGTCCAATGAGCACCTTTAGGCTTTACAGGGGTGCTTACAAATTAGCACCCCCCAAAATGCGAGGACAGTAAACACACCCCACAAATGACCCCATTTTGGAAAGTAGACACTTCAAGGTATTCAGAGAGGGGCATGGTGAGTCCGTGGCAGATTTCATTTTTTTTTTGTCGCAAGTTAGAAGAAATGGATTCTTTTTTTTTTTCTTTTTTTTTGTCACAAAGTGTCATTTTCCGCTTACTTGTGACAAAAAATAATATCTTCTATGAACTCACTATGCCTCTCAGTGAATACTTTGGGATGTCTTCTTTCCAAAATGGGGTCATTTGGGGGGTATTTATACTATCCTGGAATTCTAGCCCCTCATGAAACATGACAGGGGGTCAGAAAAGTCATAGATGCTTGAAAATGGCAAAATTCACTTTTTGCACCATAGTTTGTAAACGCTATAACTTTTACCCAAACCAATAAATATACACTGAATGTTTTTTTTTTTATCAAAAACATGTTTGTCCACATTTTTCGCGCTGCATGTATACAGAAATTTTACTTTATTTGAAAATTGTCAGCACAGAAAGTTAAAAAAATCATTTTTTTGCCAAAATTCATGTCTCTTTTGATGAATATAATAAAAAGTAAAAATCGCAGGAGCAATCAAATAGCACCAATAGAAAGCTTTATTAGTGACAAGAAAAGGAGCCAAAATTCATTTAGGTGGTAGGTTGTATGAGCGAGCAATAAACCGTGAAAGCTGCAGTGGTCTGAATGGAAAAAAAAGTGGCCGGTCCTTAAGGGGTAGAAAGACTGTGGTCCTCAAGTGGTTAAACTTTGACCACCCAGAGCAACAAGACTGGTAGCTGATTAATGGAAGAGTATAAATTGCTGAGCTCACCAAAGTTCCTACAAAACATAAATGTGCTATAAATAGCGTAATCCCATTAAAACATCATACACACCCAAGTGATGGTGAATTCTGTGACAATTGTGTATCCACTCCCATTCCCATACATTTAAAATCGCCGCACACTGAATGCGCACGTATGTTTGCTTGAGTTCTTGCACATCAATATAGTCTGTGCAGAGGGGTCTGTCCTGGCATCTGGGTGGATGCGGCGTCCCGCTTTCCCTCTCACTCCGTCCGCTCGGCTCCCGTTTCCTGTAAGCAATACCGGCCTGGCTCCGCTCGCAGTGATGTCAGACGCGCATGGACGTAGCTCCGTGAGTGCGCATTCAGTGCGCGCCAATTTTAAATGTATTGGCTGTATTACACTATGATGGGTCTATGTGTTTTTATGTTTTATATGTGAAGAAAACTTTTTATCTGGATATTAAACTATAGTTGAAGATCACAAGTACCAGTGGTGATTTAAACCAAAACGCTAGATCCACCTGATATCTGAGGTGGCTACAATTTGATGAGCGTAATCTACTTTGGGGAGTGGATACACAATTGTCACAGAATTCACCATGTTTTAATGGAATTATGCTTTGTATAGCACATTTATGTTTTGTAGGAACTTTGGTGAGCGCAGCTCAGTGATTTATACTATTACATTTCTGGAAAAGTGAAGCAGCGATCCCACAGGAAGTGACTTTATTAACTGATTTGATCCAGCAAAAATCCTCTGGTTGGCTTCAAGTGAGGTCTGGTGGACTTGTATTGAAATAATAGACTGGTGCAAATATTAGGTGCAGTAAGGTCTGACTGTACCATAGTGGACTATTGTCCTAATCGTTATCCGGGTTGAGGAATTCGTTTGAATTAACCATATTAACGAATATAAGCCATAAGTGGATACAGAAAACTAATTTACATAGCAATATTGGTAGGCAGCGCAGCCCTATTAACGTATATGATTAATGGAAGAGGCTACACAGGCTGCCCAGAGCAACTGCAGCTCTGGGCTTCCGATATCGCTACAAATAAGACGCAATGGCAGCGCAGTGTGATGTTGCGCTGCCATTGTGATAGCAAACAATGAGACAGGTACAAGACAGGACTATAGATTGGAGTGTAACTAGACAGGGTAAGACACAATGGCAGCGAAGTGCGATGTTGCGCTGCCTTAGCGATAGCAAGCATTCAGACAGGTACAAGACAGGACTAGATTGAAGCGTAACTAGTAGCAACCACAGCTTACAGTCACGTCCACAGAAGCAGAGCAAGTAGGCTAACAACAATCAATCAGCAAGCATTCACACAGACAAGACTACAGGAAAGAACATAACTAATAGCAACCGCAGCCTATAGTTATGTTCCCAGAACTAGAGTAGCAGGAATACTACCAGTCACCAACATGGTGATGGCAGAATCCAAGCTATCAGGATAATGGACTTCACTGACCCACCGCGGATGCAATGAACGTCCATCAGGCATGGAAACTAGGCAATAAACAATAATACAGAAAAATAATACACGGCTCAACTAATGGATAAACATATATATTAGCAAATCTGCATATATATTTATCAAGAACTGGCAAAAGCACAAGTAATAAGGTCGCATTGAACTACAATAACAGAACTATACAGAGTAGCACAGTGCCCAGCAGACCAGCATAGGGATCGCTATAATGGGCGAGGTCTAAAAGGGGAGACAGAATTTTATGCCGGCATCGACCAATGGATGCAAGCATGCAAATCTCCACACAGCTGAATGGTAATCATTCAATCCTGAGCTGGCTTGATTACCATTTGCTAGCTGGTTGTGAATGCAAAGGACTCCCATAGGAAATACATGCAGTATTATGTAACAACATGCTTGCAGGAAATCCAGGGCTATCTGGCCGCAGCTCAGCTATAGTAAGCAATTTGTGGAATGATGACAGCATCCTGAGCTGCCCAGAACTGCAGAGCAATTGCAAATGACAATGTGACTCATTGCGAATGCAGAAACCGAATGCAAGCAGACAAGCCAGAACTGTCCGTTTGCGGCTCCATCGTGATGGACAGAACACACCACAGGAGGAATCCTTATAGAAACTTCATCATCAACACTCTACCCAAAACTCCTCTGTTTTATTATCTACCAAAAATACATAAGAGTTTACAAAAACCATCAGGCAGACCCATCATATCAGGTATCGACTCTACTACCAGCCATCTGTCCAAACTTCTGGATCAACACCTTCAACCCCATGTGCAGTCCCTAGATTCTTTTCTCAAAGACTCACAAAATGTAACACTCCTTTTGCAGAACATTACCTGGCAGCCAGACTATGTCTGGCTGACATGCGATGTCACAGCCCTCTATACCAATATTCCCCACTCCTTCGACCTCACCTCAATACAGCATTTCCTAGCCTTAGATACATCCATGCCACGAACACAACAAACCTTCCTTATACAATGTGCAGAATTTATTTTGAACAATACAATTTTCACGTTTAACGACAAAATATATCATCAGATCAGCGGCACATCCTATGCCAATCTTACTGTGGTACTCCTCGAACAGCAAAAATTGTCTACTGACACCCCTTTTCACACAACATCATATTCTATAAACGATATATAGATGACCTCATATTTATCTGATGATACCACTCTCATTCCTCATTTTGTCAGTTACCTTAACTCCAATCCAGCAGGACTACAGTTTACACACCACTACCACACCTCCTCCATAGAATTCCTAGATCTCACACTCTACATCGACAGAAATCACATTAAAACTAAGACTTATTTTAAACCGGTTGACGCAAACTATTACACTTCAACAGTTTCCATCATCACCCATGGATCATCAATACACCTTATAGTCAATATAGAAGAATACATAGGAATTGTACAGATCCACAACAATATGAAATTCAATCCAAAATACTCACCCAGAAATTTACAGACCGTCAATACCCCCAAAAATTAATCAATAATGCAAAATACAAAGACAAACATTCCAACCCCATTTCTAGCCCCACCACCCCGTCCAATACAGAAGGTCCACCCAGATTCATTACTCGTTTCAATGCCCAACATCCACAAATATGCAACATCATCAAAAACAGGTGTGAAATCCTTATGCAGGACCCATTCCTTCGTCCCATACTACACTGTACACCGGCCATCCTCCACAACATCCTAGCACCCAGCAGACTTTCCAGGCCAAACACCAGCCAACAGACCACCATACCATTGCAGGACCCTGGCTGCTTTCCTTGCAACAAACACCATTGCACAGCTTGTCAATTCCTACTACCCAGCTCATCCTTCACTTCATTCAGTACACCTATCCAATATCCCATCAAAAGGCACCTTACATGTGAATCAAAATACGTCATTTATCTAATATTATGCACCTGCCAGCTCCAGTATGTGGGGCGGACCACCCGGATGGCTCGCAGCAGAATTGGCCAGCATAAAATAAATATCAACAAATTTCCCCTCCACAGTGTATCACGTCACTTTTGCACCCATCACGACAATAATCCTGATTTTTTTTCCGTATCACATTGACTCAGTAGATGCTCCATTGCCAGATGCCTTTGATCGTCTCAAAAAAATTTAAATGTACTGAATCCAAATTCTAAAAACTCTTAACCCCGAGGGTATGAACAAAGTACTTGAAAAAATTAATTAAACCATATCTAGCTGTTTTTTTAGTCCTTGCCACTCTCTTTTAATTTTTAATTTTGTTTTCCTTTAATTGTTCTCATAATAATCATTATGGCTATAATGATTTTATCATAACTTTTATGATTCTAATGTATACTGTATATTTTATGTTATGTTTTTAGTTCGTATCTTATTATTATTATATACCCCATTGTCTATAGCAGTGTTATGAGATCACTTTATATATTTATATAAAAAGGGTTCCACATTAGCATGCTTTGTATACAGACTGTTGGGAGACTAATTTTTATCCTAACAATACATACAAATACACACATAGTAAAACATCCAAACTATCTATCTATGTATGTATATATATATATATATATATATATATATATATATATATATATATATATATATATATATATATATATATATATATATATATATATATATATATATATATATTGGGTTGCAAAAGTATTCGCCCCCCTTGAAGTTTTCCACATTTTGTCATATTACTGCCACAAACATGAATCAATTTTATTGGAATTCCACATGAAAGACCAACACAAAGTGGTGTACACATGAGAAGTGAAACAAAAATCATACATGATTCCAAACATTTTTTACAAATAACTGCAATGTGGTGTGTGCATAATTATTCGGCCCCCTTTGGTCTGAGTGCAGTCAGTTGCCTATAGACATTGCCTGATGAGTGCTAATGACTAAATGGAGTGCACCTGTGTGTAATCTAATGTCAGTACAAATACAGCTGCTCTGTGAGGGCCTCAAAGGTTGTCTAAGAGAATATTGTGAGCAACAACACCGTGAAGTCCAAAGAACACACAAGACAGGTCAGGGATCAAGTTATTGAGAAATTTAAAGCAGGCTTAGGCTACAAAAAGATTTCCAAAGTTTTGAACATCCCACGGAGCACTGTTCAAGCCATAATTCAGAAATGGAAGGAGTATGGCACAACTGTAAATCTACCAAGACAAGGCAATGCACCTAAACTCACAGGCCGAGCAAAGAGAGCGCTGATCAGAAATGCAGTCAAGAGGCCCATGGTGACTCTGGACGAGCTGCAGAGATCTACAGCTCAGGTGGGAGACTCTGTCCATAGGACAACTATTAGTCATGCACTGTACAAAGTTGGCCTTTATGGAAGAGTGGCAAGAAGAAAGGCATTGTTAACAGAAAGCATAAGAAGTCCCGTTTGCAGTTTGCCACAAGCCATGTGGGGGACACAGCAACCTTGTGGAAGAAGGTGCTCTGGTCAGATGAGACCAAAATGGAACTTTTTTTGGCCAAAATGCAAAATGCTATGTGTGGCAAAAAACTAACACTGCACATCACTCTGAACACACCATCCCCACTATCAAATATGGTGGTGGCAGCATCATGCTCGGGGGGTGCATCTCTTCAGCAGGGACAGGGAAGCTGGTCAGAGTTGATGAGAAGATGGATGGAGCCAAAAACAGGGCAAACTTGGAAGAAAACCTCTTGGAGACTGCAAAAGACTTGAGACTGGGGCGGAGGTTCACCTTCCAGCAGGACAATGACCCCAAACATAAAGCCAGGGCAACAATTGAATCGTTTAAAACAAAACCTATCTATGTGTTAGAATGGCCCAGTCAAAGTCCAGATCTAAATCCAATCGAGAATCTGTGGCAAGATCTGAAAACTGCTGTTCACAAATGCTGTCCATCTAATCTGACTGAGCTGGAGCTGTTTTGCAAAGAAGTATCGGCAAGGATTTAAGTCTCTAGATGTGCAAAGCTGGTAGAGACGTACCCTAAAAGACTGGCAGCTGTAATTGCAGCAAAAGGTGGTTCTACAAAGTATTGACTCAGGGGGCCGAATAATTACGCACACCCCACTTTGCAGTTTTTTATTTGTAAATAATGTTTGGAATGATGTATGATTTTCGATCCACTTCTCACATGTACACCACTTCGTATTGGTCTTTCATGTGGAATTAATATATATATATATATATATATATATATATATATATATATATATTAGGCTACGTGCCTCAACCTTCGAGCGAGAAGAAGTATCGCCCTGCCCCCAGGGCCAGTCCAAGCAGAAGAAGGGGCCGGTCCAAGCAAGCAGAAGACGTAGTGCCCTGCCCCCAGGGGCAATCCTAGACTTGCTGCCGAGCTGGAGGGTGTCCGCCGAGCTGGAGGGGGTAGCGGGCAGGAAGGGGATATCGGGTCCCCCATCTGCGCTCCCCCTCTAGCTTAAGTTGAGCAGCAGCCACCACTATTAGTAAGAGGCAGCGGGCGAGGATCACTCACCTCTTCCGCGTTCCAGTGCGCATTCCACTGTCGTCACTTCCTGCAATGCCATCCACTTACAATACAGTGGGCGGCATTGCAGGAAGTGACAACAGTGGAACGCACGCTGAAACGCAGAAGAGGTGAGCCATCCCCGCCCGCTGCCTCTTACTAATAGCGGCGGCTGCTGCTCAACTTCAGCTAGAGGGGGAGCACAGATGGGGGACCCAGGTGAGGGAGGGGGGTCTGACCCCCCCCCCCCCCCCCCCTCCCCGCCGCGAAATTAAGCTGGAGGTGGAGAGCGTACATGGGGGACCCAGGTGAGGGAGGGGGGGACCGATCCCCTCCCCACCGCGAACTTAAGCTGGAGGGGGAGCGCACATGTGGGACCCAGATGAGGGAGTGGGGTCCGACCCCCCCCTTCACGCCGCAAATTTAAGCTGGAGGGGGAGTGCTTATGTAGGACCCAGCTGAGGGAGTGGGGTCCGACCCCCCCCCCTTCACGCCGCAAACTTAAGCTGGAGGGGGAGTGCACATGTGGGACCCAGCTGAGGGAGTGGGGTCCGACCCCCCCCTTCACGCCGCAAACTTAAGCTGGAGGGGGAGCGCACATGGGGGACGCAGGTGAGGAAGGGGGGAACGACCCCCCCCCCCTCCCTGCCGCTGTGCCCAATATCCCCTTCCTGCCTGCTACCCCCTTATGCGGCATATGCTACACCGCGGGTCGGCTAGTATACTATATTTTATGGTTTACTTCTCATGATAAACGTTTCATGTAATTTACCATATAAGTGCTTAATCACTCCTCCGTTACAATCATATGATTAATAATACTCAACCACATATGATTTGAATACTACATTATATTGTATACCTGTTTATTTTGTGTTTTCTGTGCAGAATGATGTTATATTCTATTTCACCACATGATGGCAGCAGAATACTAACATCCCCCCTTACACACGATACTCGTGTAATTTGCCATATATTTATACTAATATTATGCTTATATCTTCCCCAGCACCGTACTGGCCACTCCCCCTCTTTAGCATAGTGTGCCGGCTGCTATCACGGTGCTTACTCTATTAGTTCTATATGCCCTCCAACATGGCCATCCTAGTGCCGACAATCATCACGGCGCATGCACCCTCGTATCTCTTTCTTCCCCCTACTTCCGACATTAATACAGATTTCACAGCGCCTGCGCTGTGCAATTTGCCTTCACACGTGGTGCGCCTTTTTTTGGCGCATGCGTCTAATCCACCCCCATGTAGTGTGCCGTTATCGGCGCACAACTCACCCATGTACACCTGGCGTCAGCCTATTGGCTGCACAGTACGAACCCATGCTGCCAGGCCCCACCCACTCACCCCTGCCCGGCCTCTCCCAATTGGCTAACAAGCTATGGGCACCAGATTTAACCTCATATCATTACAGAGGCGCTACACATGCTCTTGGCGAATTTCTGGAAAGATTTATACCTTCTTTTATTTACATCCACTATTGCCATTGTATGCCAACACTCCACTGTAACACTTTAGCAATCCTACTACTGCTACTCCCTTATGCACCTTATATCTTGAATACCTGCTACTTTTTGCACCATATTATGTATCCCTAGTCCTGCTGTTATGTAGTCACCCACTTCCTCCCTTCATTTTACCATGTAAAACTGGGCATCCACCCTTATGTGACATTATGTGACTATTTGTATCTAATGTTCCTTGCACTCAGCACTTTAGTGTATACGCTCATTACTATTTTATTTTTAGCATCCAACACTTTACCATCTTTACACCATCATTTTTGTACATTGCTACTACATGACACACTGTTTTAAAACACATGTAATGTTTTTATTCTGAAAAACTGATAGCTAAGTATTGCATACATTTTACAAGTAACCAGTTTCAGAACTCGCTATAGCAATGTTTGTTGTCTCTTGGCCACAGTTTGTCCCCCACTTTATTGCCTGATGAAGCGGGCTGTGCCTGCGAAATGTGTTGCATCCTTTGGAGTACCTATAATAAATGTGTTTATATAAATTTAGACAGTCTTTCATGTCTGCTTTCCGGAGGAAAGTCCACCACTTCCTCCCGGCAACTTTTTAGAGTTTTTATCAATTTTTATCCTGCTGGCGCCTCTGCTCTCTTACTACTATACTGTGCCCACCCCTGCTGGAGGGGTAACCTACGCACTTCTTTCCAATCTACAGAGACTGACATCTTATTCCTGAGTGAGGACATGTCTAATCTCCTCACCTGCATATACAGTGGTTGCCTGAATGGTAACCCATGTTTGTGAGTATCACTCTTTAATTATTCACGTGTTGTAATACATACTACACTATATTGGTCTCGCTGTTTCTCCATTTTTAATGTGCTTTATATGCATTACAATACTTAATTTTAAGGATCTGATCATATTCTAGCTTAGGGAAGTGCACACAAGGATCGTCTAAGTTAGAAGAGAGATCAGGAGCCCAGTAGTGCAGTATCAGTATAAATGTTCTATATCTATGATTATACTCACAAAGGTCAGTTACAAACACTTGCAACCACTGGCAGTGCCTGCGGAAAGATAACCATCCCTGATTGGTTTTCCTGGTCTGCTGTATAGAAACTTTGGTCGCACTCCTTTAAAGTGAACCCAAGCTGAAGCTTGCGTTCAAAATCAGATACTTTCCCTGAAGAGAGGGAAGCCTCAGGATCCTATTGAGGCTTACCTTGCTTGTCTGAAGCCCCCCGGTGCAGAGCACTGCCTCACTTTCTGGATCATCGTCGTGCTGTAGCCGCACATGCCTGCTTGTGCATGCGCAATAGAACGGAGCCTGCAGCTCCGGCTTACTGTGCATGCGCGGGCCATGATCCAGGAGGAGGAGCTGTGCGGCCCTGATGTGATTAGCGACAATGCCTTGTCGCTAATCTTTTGGGGGGCTGTGCTCAGCGACGGAGGACAACAGAGTAGTAAGGGAAGCCACAATAGGATCCTGAACCTTCCCTCTCTTAAGGTAAGTATCTGATTTTGTACCCAAGCTTCAGCTCGGGTGCACTTTAAAGTTCTGTCGGAGGCACCAAGTATACGTAAAACATAAATGGAAGAAAACACCGCTCACCACCCTGCCACTTCCACCAGGTGCAGGACCAAGTACAGGCAGGCCAAACGAATGTAGAAGAGGGAAGGTCCACTCAAGTGGATGGATAAAAGTCTGTTTTTTATTCAGAAGTCATCAATACTGGACAATAGGTATATCAGCTCACAAGTATCCGAGCTTGTGATCGCTTCTTAGTCATAGCTAAAAAAGCTCCCGCAGGAGCAACAGTTTGTGCGCACAATCCCGCCCTTTAGGGCAATCCATTCGATGATACATACGAATGGATCAGACTTAAAGGTACAGAGTACAAAAGTTGCAAAAGTGCATAATTACAAATAAAGAAAGTGCTCATTTAAGAACATGGGTCTTGCCTTAATTTGGCTTTGCTAGCAATAGTGCCCCCGGCATTGTCTTCCCTGAGTACAGGAACTAGGGATCACCAGAAGGAAGATATGTCCTTTCATTTATCTTTTAGAGAAAAAACAGAATACTTCTAGTGAAAAATTAATTTCACAAATCTTTTTTGGAGTCCTAAGCATACCCTTAATGTTGGATTTCCTACTCCTAACCCTAGATTGCCAGAGCATAACATTGCTATCTATTATAGAGATTTTAGGCGCTTATTGGTGAGAACCACTGTCAAATCAGAACTGAGTGTGCATAACTGTTCTATACAGCAGAGATATCTAGGTAGAGGTCAGTTTGTTTTAAGGAGATACTGGAGATTGTGGGGTCATGTTTGTAATGTAACTCCACCCATTTTTTCAAGTGGATTATGCATTGGTGTTGAGTCTGCCGCAGAGCTCACTGTGGTATGGTTTTTTTTTTCTGCTTTTAGGGTCCAAAAGCATGCACCTCGTTTAGATCCTAAAATCCAGAAATAATCATACCGCCAGGGAGGTTAAACAGTGGTGATGATCACAGCTGCTTCATGAAAGATTCTCACCTGAGTATACCTGATTCATGCTGCCTTCTGGGAGGTAAGGGGGGACCGGCCATGCCCAGCCACTCCCAAACAAGGCATGAGGTGTGGCCAAGCTACCATTAAAAAGCTATTTAGCGACCGCTCCACGCCAATTGGCGTGGACGTGACAGCACCCCCAAGACCGTCTAACGCCAATCAGCGTGCAGTCCCTGGGACGTGTTTTGCAGGCGACCGCGTGCGCCAATACGAGCACGTCTCTGCATGAATGACGGAGATCCGTTCCGCCATCAGTCTCCCAGCGGCGGTCGCCGCTAGTAGACAGATGGCGAATTTACAGTGTACAGCACTGCGATCTACAGCAGCGCTGTACTGGGGACAGCTGTGTGACACGGCTGTTCCCCGGGATGCTCACGTGTGATCAGGAAGGTCAGGGGTGATCGGCTGTCATAGGCTGATGCTTATGACAGCCGATCACAGTGATTGGCTGGCGGGAGGAGGAAGGGAGGGAATAGAATAATAATAATAAAATAGCAAAATGTATTTAAAAATGAAATAAATATTTGTATAAAAAACAACAAACATCCCAGCAGGGATCAGAGCCCATCAACAGAGAGCTCTGTTGGGCAGAAAAGGGGGGATCACTTGTGTGCTGGTTGTACTGCCCTGCAGTGAGCCCTTAAAGCTGCAGTGGCCTAATTAGTTAAAAATGGCCTGTCACTAGGGGGGTTTAAGCCCGTGGTCCTTCCTCATCGGATGATGCGTCTAGCACGATTGCAGGAGGGCATGGGTATTTAGCTAGCTGGCTCTCTCATGAGTGCAAAGAAGAGTCTCTCTTTCATCTGCATGAAAGAATTTGCAATGGTGATGACATGATTGCCACATTATACCACAAAATTAATCTATTCAGGTAGTTTTTTTTTTTTTTTTTTTTTACAGTGCTAATCGTGCAGTGCCAGGTTGCTAAAAGCAATTGATGACATTATGAATCCTCCTTTTTTTTTTTTTCTCCCAGTTTGTGGTGTGTAAGAACCAGACATGTGGATGCCATAGTTGTGCAATCTGAGCTCAGTATAGTGGATTTGTACATATTTTATGGAAGAGAACACAATTTCTGTACTGTGGAAAAAACATCACAAGTATAGTTGAACTTTGATTTTAATAGACTAGTAGGTACATGAAACACCTAATCCATAACTGTACAAAGCAAAGAGCTACAACTATGACCTCTACCTGGTGTCACAAATCACACGAGACAGCATTTTCCAATATTCTTCTGTCATGCATTTCTTCGATGCATAACACAGATGAATATGGTTAGTTAGTTTAAGGCATGCACATTGTTTCCACTCTCAGTTCTCAACTTGTGTGTGTTGCCTTTATTACAGTTTGTATTTGTTAGAAGAAATGGTAACTGTTTACTGATTTAGTCTAAAAATAATTGGAAAATGGAGTGTCCAGAACATGTTTTTGTGCTTTGTTCTATGAGGTAGAAAGCACAGGAAATTGAAAGTTTTGTGGTTGTGCAGTGAGTAATATCCTAAGTGCATATAATTTAGCAACATAATGTATTAAAAACACACATGGAGACACATTGTAAAAATACCATTTGGCACTTTTGCTGTTGCTCAGATTAATCTGCAAAATTATTTCCAGTTCTTTGTGTTTTTGTGTTCAGGTCGTATTATGAGTTTTCTGTCAAAATGAGCTTTTGTTACAGCATAAGTATGCAGCACTAGAGGGCAGTGTGATGGGTATTGCTACACCAGTGTATTCAGATGGTGTTTAGCTGATGGATATTTCTGTATTCTAGTTTTGGATGTAACTAAAATTTGCACCACCATGCAGTTTCATATAAGATCTTAAAGTAAATTTGAAGTGAAAATAAACCAAGATAAACAATTATAATCATAAATAGAACTTCCTTGGAATCCCATGGTCTTGTTTTATGTTTAAAAGCTAAGAATCCAATTTTAATATTTGTGTTGTTGCAGGTAAATGAAGACCTTTTTTTTAATGCTTTACAGCTCCATCAAAACAAAAAAAAGTTTTATGGCTTTTAATTTGTTTTTGGTGTTTTTTTTTTTTTTTTTTAACAACAACTCAATAGACAGTGTTTAGCATATATATATTAGTTCAAGCTAGAGAACCATAAAATGCAGTATGATATTCAGATAAGCATCTTAAGGTGGCCACTAACAGTCCAATTTCTAGCGAAAAATCGTTAGAGTGATCAGAAATTCTGATTGGATTGGCTGTAAATTATCTCAGTTGATAAACACAATCGATTACGAACTATTGTAAACATAGTCATCCGATTGGATTTTCGTCAAGCCAAAATTTGGTTTTTCTTGTTGGTTGTGATAGATAAGAAGCAAAGATTGGTTTGTTGATGGTGCAGTCAACGATTTTTCTTCCTATCAGAATTATCCAATCGCTCAAATGTTAAAGAGTAACGGTCAGGCTGCAAAAGCTAATTTAAACCTCTATTCTCCTGTGTTAAACAGTTTAGAAGAAAGCCAAAAAGGCAATACTGAAGTTAAAAATCTCTCTTACTTTGATGTTTGCTGAACAGCAAGGCTCTGTATTCCCAAGCTCCTAAGAAGGCCGGCAGGACGCATAACAGATACTGCAAAGCATTCTGGGGCTGCTTCTCCCCAGTGCACTCCCTTGGTCCTCCCTTTCATTTCCCTATCCCGCCATAAGGCTGCTTCCACAGTGGGAAGTTACAGGCTCATGTTACAGCAGCTTGTAACAGCAGCCAGCACTGAAAAATCAATGTGCTGTTCACAGGTCACATGTTCTGTTAGAGTATACTGCGTGAGTCCGCTATTGTTCCTAGCCACATGGCTAATTAATATTCACTGCACAGTAGTGTTGTCTGGATCATGAGCCATTAGGATCTTTGATCCTGATCTTTTTTGTGAGTCAAATCATCAGGAAGCAAGGTAAGGGAGGATATGACCTCACAATTGGCTTCATACAAGACAAACAAACATGGAACCTGCCATGAGCTGTCAGGAGCATCATTCTCTGCAAATACTATATAAAAATTCTGTGAAATCCAAACAGTGAAATGCATATGTAATGTAAGTACAGCCAATCTTTAGCTACTGATATATGTGTTTTTTTTCTCTGAGACCCTATACCTAACAGCTCCTCTTTAAAGAGGAGCTGTTAAGTATAAGGTCTCAGAGAAAATAAACACATATATCAGTAGCTAAAGATTGGCTGTACTTACATTACATATGCATTTCACTGTCCACGTTTGGATTTCACATAATTTTTATATAGTATTTGCAGAGAATGATGCTCCTGACAGCTCATGGCAGGTTCCATGTTTTTCTGTCAAATGTGTCGTCATGTCCTGCCTGCTTCCTGATCACAGATAAGCTTGTACTTGAACAACACAGTGTGCAGTGAATATTAATGAGCCATGTGGCTAGGAACAATAGCTGACTCCTGCAGTGTACTCTGCCCGGAGATTTATCAGTGCTACGCGCTGGACTGATTACAAGCTGCTGTAACGTCTCATTAGCAGCCGAGGGGAGGGCCCCAGAATGCTTTGCAGTATAGTATGCGGCTTGCGTCCTCTTGGGTTTTAACAGCCTTGCTGATAAGCACACATCAAAGGTAACTGAGATTTTTATCTTCACTAATGGCTTTTGGGCTTCCTTCTAAACTGTTTAACACAGGAGAATAGAGGTTTAAATTAGCTTCTGCAGCCTGACAGTTACTCTTTAAAGAGATCAGATAATTCTGATTGGAAGAAAAATAGTTCGTAAACGATTGTGCCCATCAACTGAGATTATTTACAACCAATACGATCAGAATTTCTGATTGTTCTAATGATTTTTTGATAAATATTGGATCATTAGTGGCCACCTTAACCACTTCAGCCTTTAGTGTTTTTTCACCTTATGCATCCGAGCAATTTTCACCTCCCATTTATTCAACAATAACTTTATCACTAATTATCATAATTAATCTATATCTTGTTTTTTCCGCCACTAATCAGGCTTTCTTTGGGTGGTACATATTGATAAGAAATTCTAAATGCATTTTAATGGGAATATTAAGAGAAAAATGGAAACAATTCATGATTTGTCAGTTTTTGACCATTATAGCTTTAAAATAAAACATGCTACCATAATTAAAACCCACGTATTTTATTTGCCCATTTGTCTCGGTTATTACACCATTTAAATTATGTCCCTATCACATTCTATGGCGCCAATATTTTACTTGGAAATAAAGGTGCATTTTTTCAGTTTTGCGTCCATCACTATTTACAAGCTTATAATTTAAAAAAATATTAGTAGTTTAACCTCTTGACATGCATATTAAAGTTCAGACCCTTAGGTAACTATTTGGTTTTTTTCTATTGTAATTCTTTTCTAATTAAAAATGTTATTTAAATATTTTTGGGTGTGTGGGATGTAAACAGTTAATTTTAAATGTAAAAATGTCTATTCATTTTAATAAAAATGTATGTAGATGTAGTTTTACTATTTTGCCACAAGATGGCCATTTTTTTTGGGGGGGGGGTTCCTGTGGGCGTCCTTACAGGAAGTGAAAAGGGGATGTGTAACAGAACAATTGCGGCTTCTCCATAGAAGCCAGCGATCGTTCTAAGGGACTAAGATCATTGAATGGGAACTGCTTTCCCATTCATTGATCTCCGGGCTAAGGGACAGCTTGCGCACCGCCTGCGGCTCTGTTTTCTCATGGACGACGTAGCCAGGGTTGCCAACCGTCCGTATAAATACGGACAGTCCGTACTTTTGACCCCAAAAAGCTGCTGTCCGTTCCTGTCCGTATCTGCGAGCAGCTGTCCGTCTAATTACAGCGATCATGGCCATCTGCGCATGCCCGCTTCGCTGTACACGGACTGCTCAGGCGGCTAAGTTTCTCTCCTCTGTCCCTGGGCCAACCCCCTCCCTCCCTTCCTTCCTCCCTGGCTCGTGGCACCCTCCAATAAAAAGAATGGCCAGCGCCTCTCTCCTGCCAATTAAAAGAGAGAGGCAGCTGGGCCCGCCCACATATCTCCGTCCAGCGGCAGCTGCAGGAAAGTGAGTAAGCAGTGCACCACGTGGGACCGAAGGAACTCAAAGTAGATCCACTCCTCAGGGTAAGTGACGGGGATGAGCTGACCAAAGTTAAGTTTGCAAACTTTGTTGAACGTTTTTTCTCTAGTGCTGGTCAGGGTTGTGCATTAAAAGCAGAGAAATTATTGTATGCTTAGTCTTATCTCGCTAGCTGTGTAATTTACATGATGTCATGATGATGCCTTTTCCTGCATTGTTCTATCTGCATGACTGTCCCTTCTTCTGTCTCCAGAGTCCATCCTCAAGTCCATAGAGCTCCTTACTCACATAATGTCAGCCCAGGATGTCTGTTATGTGTAGGCTTACTATGCCGGGAGGCTGGGAGGAGGGGGCAGCTGTCACATTACTGCATGTCAGATTGCTTACAGCCATAGATCCCTGACTTATCTCCTGTGTAGTAATAGAGCCATGTGACTGTGCAGAGAGCTGTCAGGGCAGAGATGTGGTGCAACGTTCAGTACGTGTGAGGTATCCATGCTGGTGATGTCACTGGCTGCCTGACTCCAGACCAGGAGTCAGAGGCAGTGGGCAGGGAGATTCATCCTGCACTATCGACACCCCCAACTTTATCCCCCTGCTACTGCTGGCCATAAGCTGTACAGCCACAGGTGAGAAATGGTCTTTATGTGCCCCCTGCACCTTGTAATCTTTAGTCTATGGGAGAGTGAGTGGTGGTGGGAGGGGGATGTGTGTGTCTCAGTTTACCCCCATGTGCACTATGGGGGGGCAGCGTGATCTCTATGTGCCCCTGGCAGCCCTCTGTACTATATAGAGGGGCAGTGTGATCTCAGTGTGCCGTGCCCTTGCAGGAACATCATAGGGTGTAAGTGATGTGTCTCCCACTGTAGAGAAATGATGATGCTGCTGAGCTCTGCAGAGAGGAAATGACTTCTGATTAGTAAATAGAACACTGTATCCATATTGCTTGTGCAACAAGCAGCATTGTGTGTGGCAGACCTCTGCGGGGCACCACTGTGTGTGGCAGACCTCTGCGGGGCAGCACTGTGTGTGGCAGACCTCTGCGGGGCAGCACTGTGTGTGGCAGACCTCTGCGGGGCAGCACTGTGTATGGCAGACCTCTGCGGGGCAGCACTGTGTGTGGCAGACCTCTGCGGGGCAGCACTGTGTGTGGCAGACCTCTGCGGGGCAGCACTGTGTGTGGCAGACCTCTGCGGGGCAGCACTGTGTGTGGCAGACCTCTGCGGGGCAGCACTGTGTGTGGCAGACCTCTGCAGGGCAGCACTGTGTGTGGCAGACCTCTGCGGGGCAGCACTGTGTGTGGCAGACCTCTGCGGGGCAGCACTGTGTGTGGCAGACCTCTGCGGGGCACCACTGTGTGTGGCAGACCTCTGCGGGGCACCACTGTGTGTGGCAGACCTCTGCGGGGCAGCACTGTGTGTGGCAGACCTCTGCGGGGCAGCACTGTGTGTGGCAGACCTCTGCGGGGCAGCACTGTGTGTGGCAGACCTCTGCGGGGCAGCACTGTGTGTGGCAGACCTCTGCGGGGCAGCACTGTGTGTGGCAGACCTCTGCGGGGCAGCACTGTGTGTGTCACAGACCTCTGCGGGGCAGCACTGTGTGTGGCAGACCTCTGCGGGGCAGCACTGTGTGTGGCAGACCTCTGCGGGGCAGCATTGTGTGTGGCAGACCTCTGCGGGGCAGCACTGTGTGTGGCACTGGCAGGCTTCTACAGGACAGCATTGTGTGCCAGTTCAGTAGGACTGTTTCAGATGAGCCTTATGCAGAAATCGCCAGCTTTAGCTATGTTTCTCTGCTCCCAAAATTCACAAGAAGTTTCCTAAAAAGCCCGCTAATGACCGCTCCCCCTGACTCCACCCCCTGTCCGTCCAAACCTAGGGGTGTCCAGATTTTTTTACCATTTTGTCCAGGAAAAATAAGAAATTGGGTTGGCAACCCTGGACGTAGCTCCTACGTCCAGCATGCATTTTTGGAAGTAGGAGCTACGTCCTGAAGGCTAAAGTGGTTAAAGAGGAACTGCAGTGAAAATAATAAAAAAAAGTGCTTTATTTTTACAATAATTATGTATAAATTATTTAGTCAGTGTTTGCCCATTGTAAAAGCTTTCCTCTCCCTGATTTACATTCTGACATTTATCACATGGTGACATTTTTACTGCTGGCAGGTGATGTCAGTAGAAGTAGCTGCTGATTGCTTTTTTGGTAGTTGGAAACATCTGTAAACAGCTATTTCCCACAATGTAACGAGGTTCATAGACAGGAAACAGCCAGGACCATGGTCCTCACAGTTTCCTGTGGGAGGAAATATCGGCCACACGGAGCCTCCTGATGATCCGTTTGTGAAAAGGAATAGATTTCACATGTAAAAACGGAAAATTGTATACTTACCTAACAGTAATTTTCCTTTCCTGTCGAATGCCATGGCAGCATACTATGGGTTAACCCCTGCCCTCCTTTCAATCAGGACTGGTGACTATAAATTTTTCCTCCCACTGACTTCCCATTGCTTTTGTAACTATGTCCCCAGGTCTCTATACTACCATGGGTGGGTATCCCGTATGCTGCCATGGCATTCGACAGGAAAGGAAAATTACTGTTAGGTAAGTATACAATTTTCCGTTTTCCTGTCAAGTCCATGGCAGCATACTATGGGATTTAACTATATTATAAGTAATAAAGGGAGGGAGTCATGAATTGATGCTGAAAATAAACAAAGTCTTTATTTTGACTTATAGATACATACTTAACAATATCCATACAACATAGCTAATTGTTTGTGTCGTGAGGTGCTGTTGCCAACACCTTTCTGCCGAAGTCTATAGTAGATGAAACTGCTGGATCTACACGATAGTGTGTTATAAAAGTGTTAGCAGATGCCCAATTTGCTGCTCTGCATATAACTTCTGGTGCTACACCCGCCTGAGCTGCCCATGAGGTGGAAATACCCCTGGTTGAATGTGCTGTTACAGCTGCAGGGGGTTCCTTGCCTGCAGCAGTATAGGCTGCTTTAATCACTTTCACTAACCAGCTGGCTATGGTCCTTGCGGTAGCTCCCTGTCCTTTCCGATATCCAGACGGAATTACGAATAACCTGTTTGAGTTTCTAAACGTCCTTGGTATTGTCGCTGCGATCTTGGGATCTGGATGTAAGGTTGACCTCTGTGTCAATAAGTCTCTGGGACATGGAAGTTCCCATGGTTCCTCTATTGCCAGCTCCCCCAACATTGGAAACCATGGTCTCCTCGGCCAGAATGGGAGAATCGCTATTACTGTTATTGTCTCCTTCATTATTCTCCTGAGTAGCCTGTAGATCAGAGGGATTGGAGGGAAAACATAAGCCAATCTGCACCTCCACTGCGCTGTCAGAGCATCCCAGCCCTGAGCTTGTGGGAATTTGAACCTCGATAGGAATCGTATACACTTCGAGTTCTGCGGAGTCGCCATGAGATCTAAGTGTGGTTGTCCCCACTTCTGACATATTTGTAGAAATATCTCCTGCTTGAGTTCCCACTCGTTGTTGTCGAGCCACCTCCTGCTTAGCGAGTCTGCGAGCATATTCTGTAAACCTGGGATGTGTATCGCTTGTAGAGAAAGTACATATTGCTGCGCTAGTTCCATTATTGGCATCACCTCCATCAGCAACGATCGGCTGCGAGTGCCTCCCTGGTTGTTGATATAAGCTACTGCTGTTGTATTGTCTATTTTCAACACTACTGGTCTGCCTTGTATTTCTTGCTTGAAATGTAATAGTGCTCTGTATGCTGCTCTGATCTCCAGTATATTCGCAGAAGTATTCCTTTGTGTCGATAGCCACTGACCCTGAATTAATTTGGTTCCTAAATGAGCTCCCCAGCCCCATGTACTTGCATCTGTTGTTATATAGATCGGCTTGTCCATCTGAATTGCGTGACAATTTGATACATTTTGCGGATTTATCCACCACATTAGCTCGTTCCTCATACAAGGTAGCATATGAATGGTCTGGTGCATGTGTTCCCCCGACCACTGATCCACCCTCATGTTCCATCTTGCCCATTTCGCCATTGGTATTGTCGCTGCGAATTTTCCTATCAGTTTTAAACAATGTCTGGCAGGTAATCTCCGATACTTTAACGCTTCCAGTACTCTCTGTCGAACTAATTCTCTCTTTTCTGCCGGCAGACTGATTGTATTTCTCCGAGTGTCGATCTCTGCCCCTAGAAATATCAATTTCTGCGTGGGTCCTAGTTCGCTCTTCTTGACGTTCACTAACCAACCGAATTTCTCCAGAGTTGTCAGTAATATTTCTCTGTGCTCCTGCTCCAGTAGCCTTTCCCTTGAAGATGCCATCAACAATACATCGTCTAGGTAATGATGTATTCTTAGGTGCTTCTCCCTTAAGAACGCTATAATAGTGACCAGCACTTTTGGTGAACGTTCTGGGTGCTGTGCATATGCCGAAAGGGAGCACCCTGAATTGGTAATGAGAGTCGTTTATTGAAAATCTGAGGTATTTTTGAAAGTCCTCATGTATAGGGATATGGAGATAAGCATCCTCCAGATCCACAAAGATTAGCCAATCCTCTTTTTGTATTGATGGAACAATCGTCTGCAACGATTCCATCTTGAATCTGTCTAGTTGTATCTGAATGTTCAATAGCCTGAGATCTAGTACTGGGCGTAAACCTCCTGATTTTTTGGCGACAAAAAACAAAGGGGAGTAAAACCCTGTTTGTCTTTGATCCACTGGAACTTCTACAATTGCTTCTTTGTATCTCAGTTCCTGTAGATATTGATTTAAAGTTTGAATTTTGGCCGGCGTTTTGGGCATACTTGTAGTTACATAATGATCTTTTGGTGTCTGTGACCTGAAGATCCATGAATGGCCTTTTAATATCGTGTCGAGTACCCATGGATCTTGTATACAATCTGCCCATACTCGGAAATAGTTGCGTAACCTGCCTCCCACTATTTCCCGATGGGCAGACCTCGTTTCAGAACGACTTTGAGGGCTGAAGGCTCTTATTGGTGCGCTGCTTGTTGTACTTGTTAAGTGACGATTGTATTTCTTATTTATTTATTTATTGTATTTATAAAGCGCCAACATATTACGCAGCGCTGTGCCATTGTTTACGAAAAGGCTGGTTCTTTCTTGAACCTCTAAAATCTCCTCCTCTTGACTGAAAACTCCTGGCCGGTTGTCTTCTTTTTGGGCGCCTATCCTGAGGGAGCAATCCCGACTTTCCCCCTGTAACTCTAGAAATCGCCGCATCTAGCTTTTCACCGAACAAATTTCTCCCGTTGAAAGGTATTTTACACAAAGAGGCCTTAGACCCAGGATCAGCCGACTAGGGTCTCAGCCACATAGCTCGTTTAGACGTTACACCGTACAACATACCCCTGGTAGCGCAACACAGAATATCGAATGCCGCCTCGCCTATGAAATCAGAAGCTAATCTAAACTCATCCAACGCTCCGCATAATACTTGTTTGTCCTCTCCAGCCTGAATTGCTCCCTCCAGATTGTCCGCCCAAACCTTTAAGGCCTTAGCCCCCGATGTTAAGGCTATTGCAGGTTTGCAAGCCCCTCCTGTACTAACGTATGATTTTTTCAGGTCTAAATCCATCTTCCTGTCTAGGGCTTCCTTGAAAGAGGTAGAGTCTTCCATAGGTAAAGTAACATGACGCGCCAAACGCATCACAGCAGCATCTACTATAGGTGCTGACTCTATTTGGTTCACTATTTCACCCTCAACCGGATATAACTTAGTGAGTCGATTGGCTAGAGCTGGTTTCCTCTCCATCCTGGACCATTCGTCTTTTATTAAGTCCGATACTTCATCCATTACTGGAAAGGATATCGTCTTTTTCTGTAAATGGGGGTAATACTTCCTTGATTTAGCAGGGGGCTCCGTTGAGTCCTCCCATTGTATGGCCTCTCTTACTGCCCTGACAAAAGGGGGGACCAGGTTAAAGTCAAATCCTATGGCTATGTCGTCTTCATATTCTATGTCCTCTACCGAGGCCTGTGCGTCCGTAGGACAACTAGTGCCTGAGGCTGTTAGAGTATGTTCCTGTAAAGATTGTTGTACTATTTCCTTAATTAAGGACGGTAAGTCTTGCGATTGTGTTTCTTCCTCCACTGGAAAGGAGAAAAAACAATCTTCACATACAAGTTTCCCCGGCATAGTCTTTTTACCACATGCTCAACAATATTTTTTATCAGGTTTGTCATTCTGATTGCGTGAGCTTTCTCCCCTATTTTGTCTTGAGGATGAGCTTTGACTTGACAATGTTGATGCATTTGCAGGGCCATGTGATCTGAGAAAAGGAAATACACAATATTGTGTATTAGTTTCCTCTGCACAAAAATACATCAATTTTGCCTCTATTATACTTATATACCTACCCTAGAGCCTTACCCCTTAATTTGTGACTGGTCACTTGCTTGAGCAGTAGCGTCCATAACTTCCTCAGCAATGGCTGAAACAAGTAATGGTACCTAATTAGCACTTTCTAAGGAATATCACACATCCAATTACCGTAACTGCAATATATATATGCCACAAACAAGTACCTGATATATGCACACTGCGGCTTGCACCGAGAGCCAAACAGTTTCACAGCTTCTTCTGCAAGAAAAACCGAATCCGCAATCATATAATTGTCTAGGATATCAGGCACTGTGTGACCATTCAATGTACAATCGTAGGATCTCTTACCCCACCGTCTGAGCAGTAACGTCTCCAGAGCTCCCGTGTGCTGCAGCGGCGTGGCTGAACGCCGCCACTCTGCTTAAGTCCATATCCGCATCCCCAAGCGGAGAACATGCGCCGCCCCCTGGTGGAGCGTGATTGGCTGCGCAGATTTCCGGATGTGACGTCATTTCCGCCCGCTGGAACGCACATCGCCGCCTCTGGTATCCGGAAAACATTCTGCCTGCTACTGCTCCACACGAGATGCACTGCCGCTCATTCATACTTCAATTTCGCCCCAAGAATGACCAGCAGAAAGAGGGGCCTCCACTCACGCTCTCATTTAGAGGCTCTAGAGGGAGCTTCATGCTGGGGGAGGCACCCCGCATGGTGACTGCATAATACAGTGTCATTTAATGCAGGAAATATGAAGACTGCTATCTTTATTCCGTTAAAATAATCCAAGTTTCCTGGCCATTTGTGTTGATTGTTTATATCGATTACCATTGAGCCAAGTGATCACCATGCCAGTCAGCAAACTGGCATTCATTAAAGGAGAAAAAAAAAGATAGCAAACCCTATATTCTTCTCTCTACAGGTTTCCTTTTAAAGAGAGTCTGAAGCAAGAATAAATCTCGCTATAAAGAATATAAAAAAAAAGAATAAATCTCGCTTCAGACCTCATAGATAGCAGGGGCATGTGTGCTCCTGCTAAACCGCCGCTATCGCGCTGCTAAACGGGGGTCCCTCACCTCACAAATCCCCTCAGAGCAGCCGGGGATCTCTTCCTGGTTGGGGCAGGGCTAACCGCCGCAGCTCTGCCCCACGCGCGTCTGTCAGCGCATATCTCCGCCTCTCCCCCGCCCCTCTCAGTCTTCCTTCACTGAGAGGGGCGGGGGAGAGGCGGCGATGCGCGTCTGATAGACGCGACTGGAGGCAGGGCTGCAGCCGTTAGCCCTGCCTCCAGGAAGGAAAAATATACGACCAATTTTACGACCAACTTTTGCGGGGGTGGGTTTGGGGGTAAAGGGACCCCTGTTTAGCCGCGGGATAGCGGCGTTTTAGCAGGGGCACACATGCCCCTGCTAACTATGAGCTCTGAAGCGAGATTTATTCTCACTTCAGAGTCTCTTTAAGTCACACTTTAGCAAATACTTTTTGAGTAATGAATTAGTTTATCTGTATTCCTATTTTTTTTCTGTCTGTGACCTCGTTGGATACATTTCTTCTCATTTCACGTCAAACAAATACCAAATGGGGTTGTCACAAAATAATGCTGTGACTGCACTGCACTCATTACTAGATGCAAAGACCAGTGAAAGGATGTGTTATTATCTTTATAATTTATTACAAAGACCTTTTTAGCACTGATGTACTATATGTTTACAGCTGGTTTTTTTTGTTTTTTTGTTTTTTTTTAACAAATAAGAAATTTCACTTCAATTTTACAAAGCCTTCAGCTTTTGCTTATCAAAGACTTATAAGAACTATGCAAAGTAGGAAGGCAGAAATAACATTCAATAATAAAAGTACTGTATTCACTTTGGTATGTCGTGATGTGTGTGGTTGTGTTTCTTCACTCGCAGAAGTAATCAGAGTTCGGAGACTTCTAAGCACTCTGCCCCAGATATGAAGCTTTGATCATTTTGTGCTTCACATCAATGTCATTTCAATATATTGTATGTCTGATACTTCACAGCAACACTTGCACTCTTACTTGAGAAAATTGGAGTGTATCGCTCAAATTATGTATGGTATCTAGCACAAATAAATCCAGGTTTTGTTGTTTTTTTCCCCTTTTTTTAAACTAGGTTACAACAGTAACTCTCTCGGACTTGCCTGGATGTAGTCTTTCTACATTATCAAAATGTGAAAACCTAAAATATCTGTCTATGAGAAGCTGTGGGTTACATGTACTCGATGGGATAACTAACTGCAAGCAGCTACAGTACATTGACATGCAGGTATTTTCATATTTTCTACAATTGTTGATTGAAATTTGATTCTTTATAGACTAGCTAATACATTTTAGCAGAAAAAACCCTAAATGTTCAAATTCTCACATTTAAAAAAGGCGGCGTGGTAATTTGGATCTTGGGGGGGAAAGCTACTAGTAGAATATTGGCTAACCTAACCCCTCCCTCTGCTGAAATTTCCGCCTATATTTGTGCTACCTTCACCACTAAATTCTCAGTCTCCTATGCTATTTATCGGGCACTGCTGGCACCCAAATTACCTCTTGGGTGTTGCTATGGCTGCAATTAAAATGGCGGTCTATGCAACGGCCAATTTACTAAATAGCAAACGGCACCTAAATTACCTGTGTTAGCCAGTGTTTGCCCATTTTTAAATATTTCCTCACCCTGATTCACATTCTGAAATCTATCACAGGTGGTCAGGTGCATCACTAGGGAATTTTTTTTGAGAATTCCAAAGCCAGTGAAAATAATGTCTGGTCTCCTAGAATGCTCTGGAAGGAGAATTCTGCACAGCCTAACAGCCTAGGCTAAGCTTTTCTGGGAGGGCGGGGTTATATACCAATATACAGCAATATATAGATATAGCATGTGTTTATGAAACCAGCAAAATTATCGTAAAAGTGGGTATCCTGAATAATTGACTGCATTCTACTGTATCTTACGGTGTCTATTTAAGACCCTCATTGCAAATGAAACATCATCAGTGGAAAACCACTATCATTTTCCATGTATGTAAGTGTAAACCCTCACTAAGGGTCCTCCTTGTAAATTAGAAGTACCATGTTTACTCACATATAAGCTGACCTGGGTATAAGCCGAGGTACCCACTTTTCCCTAATAATATCGAAAAAAGTGATTGACTCGTGTATAAGCCCCCTTCCCCAGTATAGCCCCCTCCACAGAAGCATATGTGCCCCCAGTACAAGTCTGCTCCCCTCCCCATAGCCAGATGTGCCTCAAGGATGATACAGCGGTGTCTCAAGACGCCACACAGGAAGAATTCCCGATCATTGCAGCGCTGAGAGGTTTCTGGCACGCTCTGCTCCACATGCCAGGAGACACAGGTAGTCTTGAGCAGTGCACTCTGCACACCATGTTGCAGGGAATGGGGGGCACGGAAACAGCAGGGAGCCAGATGGCAAGAGCAGGATTACTAGTGCACAATCCTTACCCTCCAATGCCAGTAACAAAACCTGCTCCACCATCCGTTCTGCTCCACTGACTCGCATATTAGCCGAGGGGGCAACTTTTCAGCACATTTTTTGTGCTGAAAAATTAGGCTTATACGCGAGTATGTACAGTAACTACCCTTATTTAAATTTAGCTTCTAGTGCTAGAGACATGTACATCTGTGTATGAAAACTCTCATGAAGATACAGCACACTGTGAGATGAGATGACCTGGGAAGATCCATTCTCCTTATTAATGATATGATCAAACATGCTAATAATATAGGCCTACAACTGCTGCTACTTTGCATTGACATAAATACTTTTGCACTTACCAAAGAAATTGAATATCTCCTAGCCTCTTGCAGCTAAGAAAGTAGCTGCCAGGACTTAGAAGTCAGCTAAACGATCCTTACTACTGGCAGCAAGAAAAGAAAGAAGTGCCTCTAATAGTGCAGTAAATGTATTAAAACACCAAAAAAGTGCATATGTATAATCACGTACTCAAATAAAAGATGGAGTGGATGGCAGTATAAAGCTGCCCAAACACTTATAGATTGCCTCCTAATGTGACAAAATGATCGATTCCTCTTTGACTCATAAAGGAATTGATTTCTACCACATGCAGCACATCTGTTTTCACTAGGTTCCAGCAGGAAATCTATTGATTGATCGAACTGCAGCATTGCACTGTTTAGTGCTGTGCAACACAGAGCCTGTCCATCGACTACCGCTTCTGCCCACTTCAGAAACTCAATCAATGGGACATTTTGGGGTAATCAATTTCCGGGAGTGGAATTGAATTTGCAGGAAATCGATCAGGAAAGTCAATGAGTGAATGGGTACCTTAAGCCGATACGCTTCAACGTAATGGCGAAGACTGTGATTTGCAGTCCCTCTCAAGGCTAAAACTTGGAACACTGGAACCAACGAGCTCTGTCTACCACCCATCGCGGCTACAAAATACTGCTAGCTGTTAGAAACAGCAGAGTTTATACATTTGACTTACCATATTCATGTTACCCTGGAATCTGTAGTTATAGCAGGTCAACTATCCTATAATCTATTCCAAAAAAGCCAAGGCAAAATAATATTGGAGGATAAATTATAGAGTTTGTATTTAGCAATTACAGAGTTTGAAATTTGGTAATTGAATGCAAATAACTAATATCTATTTTATCAGCACCTCCATTGTATATTTTGCTGTTTAAAGTGTACCTGAGATGTGCAATTAAACAAAAAATATACATACCCGGAGCTTCCTCCAGCCCGCTCAAGACTTACCGCTCCCACGCTGCCCTCCTCCGTTCGTCAGCAAATGGCCCCGGTAAGTGGGCCACTTGGCACAGGCGCAGTCCGGACGTGCGCTCTACCCCATCGTGCTCCAGCCCCCGGGAGTAGTAGTAGTAGTACTACTACTTCGCAGGTGCAGAACGCTCCCGGCGAGGAGAGCATGTGCGTACCCATGCATGTGCAGTTGGTCCAGGACCAGAGGACTTTCCAGGGCCAATTGCAGATAAACGAGGAGGTGGAGGAGGATGGCTAGGAAGTGATACGCCTGAAGAGGCCTGGAGGAAGCCGCAGGAATGCGTTTTTTTTTTTTTTTTTTTAAATTCCACATATCCGGCTCTCTTTAAAGATGAAATTTAACCCAGGATTTAACTTCATCCCAATCAGTGGCTGATACCCCCTTTCCCATGAGAAATGTTTACCTTTTCTCGAATAGATCATCAGGGAGGTCTGTGTGGCTGATTTTGTGGTGAAACACCTCCCACAGTGTGATGATTTGACCATGCTTCTGGCAGTTTGCAGTGTGTGAACCTCATTGCGGGAAATAACAACTTTTTCCAACGGCCAAGCAAGTAGTATCTTCCTCTGTGCATAGAACTCTCAGTAAAAATGCCCATTAATGGTACAATTTTTCACCAAATGCGGTCTTTTGATGCAATTTTTACAATCAGAAATAATCGGAAGGTAATTATCGATTGTTCACATTTACCCAACGATTCTTTATTCGAATTAGGATAAAATCGATCCAAAAGTTGGATTTTATGATCATTTAAGCAATTGACTAAAGAATCGTTCTTTATTGATTGCCTTCATAAATGGCGAATTTTCTATTCCATTCGATCATTAAAATCTCATTGAAAGATTGCATTTGGTGAAAAATTGAACCATTAATGGGCACTTACAGATCACCTGGCAGAACTAAAGATGTGTCACCACCAGTGATAAAACTCAGAACATAAATCAGGGAGAGGAAATAATTTACAATAGGCTAACTAAATAATCTACAATTCTGACTAAATAATGTACTGTATAAATGAATATTGTAAGAAATACATAAGGGAACTTTATTCATTGTGTTATTTTCACTAAAGTTCCTCTTTAAGCTTGTTTTAGTTTGAAATTAACCTGCATTTTCTCAACGAATGCCAACCAGCTTCATTTTGCAATCAATCAGCTTATGTTACCTAGTGGACATTGGTATACAGTACTATAGAATATTTATCTAAAAAAAGTATTTGTTAAAAATGAAAGTTACACAAATGAAAATGTGTCACAGTTTCCCTTTTTTAACATGCACCATTCAATAAATGTCAGCGTCTTACATTTACTGTAATGTTTGCTCACTGTACAAATTATATTGCTAATGCCTGAATTTATTCTGAAAGCGGAAGCTTTTAAACATTAACAGCTAATTCAAGCTTTTGTTCTTACAGGAAAACTGTATTAGTGTAATTAACTGCGAAGATTTGGAAAATGTAACTGTGCTGTTGTTGAACAAGAATCAAATCACATCAATACATGGGCTAGACAACTGCAAAAACCTTATGAGATTGGAGCTTTCATTCAACCTAATAACCAGAGTCAGTAAGTATTCTGTCTCCCTTTGAGGCATATCTTGGTGTTCTTGTAGATCTGGCTTGTCCATCCTATGGCATAATTACCACAGCCTGGCTTGTTACCCATTTGTGTGTTGTTCTCTATTTCTCTCTATCTATGTCATGAGTGGCTAAATGGAGATTGAATAAAAGCTTTCTATGCTGCTATTGTGTGCTTGATGTAATTGCTTTACTAATTGCTTTTCATAGTATAAAAATTACTTTACACTTTGCCTCTGCTCCTCTATTTTTCTCAGGTGACATGGCATTTGTCTTTTACCTTAACCTCCCTGGCGGTAAGCCCGAGCTGAGCTCGGGCTATGCCGCGCAGGGGGAGATCTCAGCCCCTGGTGGGGCGATTTTCATTTTGTAAATTGCTGTGCGCGCAGCCAGCACTTTGCTAGCCGCGCGCACAGCTTGATCGCCGCCGCTCTGCGGCGATCGGCCGCACGCAGCGGCTGAAGAGGGCCCCCCGCCAGAGCCCTGCGCTGCCCGGATCAATGAGTTCCGGGCAGCGCTATGGGCTGGATCGTGTGTCCCTGACGTCAGGACGTCGGCTGACGTCCATGACGTCATCCCGATCGTCGCCATGGCGACAGGAGAAGCCAAACAGGGGAACGCGTTATATACGCGTTCCCCTGTTTGCTATAGATGCCGGCGACGATCGGACTAGAGGGCCACATGCGCCCTCTAGTGGTGTTTCATGTAGCTACCACTCTGGTAGCTTTACATGAAACATTAAAAAAAAAATAAAAAAAAATTGGAATTCTGCAATTTTTGCAGAAAAAATTAACCGCCAAGGAGGTTAAGGTGGCCATACTTATCGATTCTTTCCACTGATATCCAGCTGATTCCATTACTCTGATCAAATCTGCTAGAAACTGACGCAGTGGGTGGCCCAATTAATTGCACATTCGTTTTTTGCCCAAAATTTACATCGCTTTGTGTGGAAAATATCAATCAATTGGCAGGTCAAAAACGGCGGCAGATCGACGGCCTATAGCATTGCACTGGATCCAACAGTGCAATGATACAGTGGATAGATTTTGTAACAGATCACTATGTACTGATCTGAGACAAGCTTAGATGTTTTGGGTCCTACCGGAGAAAAGCACTTTTTAAATGTTTTGTTGTTTTTACTTATATTTATTTTATTTATTTAAGTATTTATATAGCGCCGACATATTACGCAGCACATCTTATATTGTCTTGTCACTAACTGTCCCTCAGAGGGGCTCACAGGCTAGTCCCTACCATAGTCATATGTCTATGCATGTATCACGTAGTGCATGTATCATAGTCTTGAGACAATTTTTAGGGGGAAGCCAATTAACTTATCTGTATGTTTTTGGAATGTGGGAGGAAACCGGAGTGCCCGGAGGAAACCCACACAGACACGTGGAGATCGTACAAACTCCTTGCAGATGTAGACCTGGCTTGGGATTCAAACCGGGGACTCAGCACTGCAAGGCAATTATAATAAACAACATGGAAAAGGTTACAAATAAATGACAGTCAAGTGACTGAAGGTGATCATCAAGGAAATACAACAGCAATAACAGATCTGATCAGTTCTTATTGTACATAGAAAGACAATGTCAATGAACGTCAAACAATACAGTGATAATCTTGGATGGAATGCTCTGAGCTGAGGGCTATTCCTCTAACATTATATACAGTAGAATAGTAACAATACACAGCATTTTGGTAAGATGCAAGTTTAGGAAACAAAAAATTCTGTGTTCAGCACCAGATTGGTTCATAGTGTCAGAGCAAAATTCAACACAATACCTGTTAGAGGTTAGCGGGGGGGGTGTCCACTGTGTAAGGTAGGTAAGTTGTAGTTAATATGGGGCAAGTAACGGAAAAGGAACGGGATAGAGAGAGACAAGGGGAAGAGCAGGATAGGGAGGGCAGGGCAAGACACATAGAAGATAAACAACAACATAAATGGTTGTGGGCCAAGTTTATGTGTATGGAAGCTAATGCTTAGCCTTAAATAAGGATCAATTAGAGAGCCATAGAAACTATTAAAAAAAACAACTAAAGTACATGATCTTGATAATTCTGACAAGGATGATATTGCTTTATGAGTGTAGGAAGAGTTTAATATCAGGGAAAAGTATATTCCATGAATAGAGATGGTAGCTTGTATTGTTCTTTAGGAGTATAAAAGGATTTTAGGCCTAGGGAGTCCAATAGAGAGTCAAGGTCATGAAGACCTGGTGTTATCCGATTGCCAAGAGATAGGTTTTCAGTCATAGAGGAGAGACAGGATAATGGCATCCCAAACTTAGTTTGTAGAGTGTCATTGTTTTTAATAAGTGTGTTCAGGAGCTTCCATTTTTCCAGAGTGGTATTTGGTAGAAGGTTTTGGGTCAGGGGTCATCCCATCCCATGAGCAGAGCTCCTAAATTATCTCTGTAATTCTTATGCTTCAAACCTTCAGCTTCTATACTGATCCGCACCTTAGAGGGATAGTGTTTTTCCATATAGCACTTGCTAGGTTGATGATGGAAGCCCTGTAATAGATTTCTAAGATTGGACTACCCATTCCTAATTCTCTGGGGAACAACACCATAATATGGCTAGCTATGCATGTATGTTTTTTGTATAACCAGACATTACTTTAGAGCTTCGTAAAAAAAAGATTTAGGAACTGCAATAGGTAATGCGTTGTGGTAAGATAACTGAGTTTAGTTTCTATATTGGAGACTCTGGTGTTCATAACAGCAGATACGGTATAATATTGATCAGAAAGAGCTCTAATGTCTGTGTACAATGTCTCCCCAAAGGAGAGTATGAAATCTTTCAGAAAAGCCTGGGAAATTGTTTGATCAGTGGCATGGAATATCACCAGGGGTCTGTCAGGTTGGGCTGCTAAGGCCTCTCCTACCTGTTCTGCAGTGTGATCCGTTTTTGGGTTTAGATTTGACAGGGCTCAGAGAAGTGCGTGTGCTAGGCTAGGAGCTTCTGCTTAAAATGCTGTGCTGCTGGGTCCCTGGAGCTTGGAATTAAGCTGTGGGAGAGCTGCCTGCTATCTTGTCAGTGTAGCTGCTCCGTACAGAGACACCAGGGTCTGGTCATGTGGGCGGTCGGTGCCATTTTGGTTTATGGAGGTGTCAGCCACAGAGAATAATTATGTTTCTTATATGTGGCACACATCAGATAGATCCCTGTCAGATTTGATGTGACGGGGTCTATCTAAAGGTAAAGGTGGCCATCTGTAAGTGTATTGCTACCTTTAGTTTATTTCTGCCTTCCTATCTTTATTAAATACATTTATTTATTAATGAAGACTGCACACAGTAATAATGCTGATTATATATGTTTGGTTTAGGTGGGCTAGATTCCCTCAGAAGTCTTCAGAGATTAGTCTTGGATCATAATCAACTAATTTCCACTAGAGGTCTTGAGGCCACCCCTATGCTTACATTCTTGGATTGCTCCTACAACTACCTTACTGAACTTGAAGGAATTCAGAATTGTGGCTTACTGCAGGTTCTAAAATTACAAGGGAACAACTTGTCTGAGGTAAGGTAATAAGCTGTGGCTTTCCTACATCTTACAAATATGTTGAAAATGATGAATGTAGCTGCAATTTTTGTATGTAACTCTTTCATAACTGAAAAACCTATGCCATGTATTTTAGGTTTCCTGGATTTAAAGAGGAACTGTAATGTATTGCATTTAATGAATAAAATAGCTTGTTTTTAAAATATTGTATTGCCTACAGTGTCTGCCCATTGAAGAGTCTTACCTCACCCTGATTTACATACAGAAATGTATCAGAGATAGATATATCTTTACTGCTGGCTAGGAAAATCACTGTGTAAAGTTTCTTTCTCTGCCCTGTGAAGTGAGTAGAAATGTCACCTGATCTCCTAGAGTGCAGAAGGCTGGATGACATCATAGCCTAGCCTTAGCATCACTGGAAGGCGGTGTTCAATACCAATATTGAGCAATATATAGATATAAGACATATTTCTGGTGCTGAAACCGGAATCAAAATTTGGTGCTCTGAATCATTTTCACGCATAATTTACCTGTCCTTGTGGCCCTTAAGTATGTGAGAGTTATCTTATACCACCCAAACAATTCTTCGGCCCAGTTTATGCATGCATAGTCTCTCCCACTGGGGCTCAGTTGCCTAATTCTGCCAATCATTACCACTCTATTCATGCTAACTATGCCTTAAGGTGCCCATTACCATTCCTTTTCTTTTTAATCGGAAACGATTGTTCGCTTACACCAACAGAGGGGTAAATAAGAAGCAATTCAATCAGGCAAAAATAATTGTTCCAAAATTTTGATGAGTAGAACAATCGTTCATCATCGATCGCAGCATTAACAGCATCCTATACAGTTGTACAGGCAATTATACCATTAATGGGCACCTTATCTGATATTACGATTTTACTAAAGTCACCAGCGCATTGTCATAATTTCCTGTTGCATCACTCCAATGCGCAAGCTGTTAACAAGTACATTGTTGAAGTGCTAAATGCATGTTTAATAGAACTGTAAGGCCTGACAGGTTATGTCCCCAATCAGTCTCTATGCCCCAGTCTATTGCCATGGCTCTGAGCCCGGCCCATGGTCTTCACCTATAGACAAGCCCCCACGTGAACAGGACACATTATTTGTCTCCCATCTACGGTTACCCCCAGGGCTTAAAGAGACTCTGTAACAAAAATTTCATTCTGTTTTATACCATCCTACAAGTTCCTAAACCTTTATCTAATGTGCTATGGCTTACTGCAGAACTTTCTACTATCACCGTCTTTGTAATAAATCAACTTATCTTTCCCTTGTTGGATTTGTCGCCCTGTGTCTGGAAGGCTGCCAACTCTTCAGTGTTGTTGATCTGTTTTGCACGCCCCCCTCCAGGCCCCCTCTATGCACACTCCCGTGTGTGTTATTTACATTAGGCAGCCTCTCTGCTCTCTTATCTTTTACAAGTTGGATAAATCATCCTCTGTTAGGCTGTGAAAGGAGTTGGCTGCCTGGGCTGTCACATGCTGAGGAATTACAGACACTGGGCAGAGCTGTCTGCAGGAAGATACAATCAGCCTGTCACTCTTCAGTGGATGAGAGCTGCAGGGGGTGAACACACAAATGATCTATTGAGATTCAAAAGAAAGGCTGTATACAAAATGTAAAAACTTGTATAAACAAACTTTTTAAAACTGTTTTTGACCATTTTTAATGCGGCAGGGAGCAGCGAAATTGTGACAGAGGGGAATAGGAGATGTCCCCTAACGCACTGGTATGTTTACTTTCGTGCGATTTTAACAATACAGATTCTCTTTAACGTGCAAGGCATACAGACTATAGTAGAGATGACAATTACCCACCAAAACCCCACTGGGGCAAGTAACACAGTTCAATAGTTCATAAGTATCACACAGGACTATTACCTTGATTCAGGAGGATGAGGCCCTCAGTGTTGAGTGCCAGTAATGACCGATGTTTCAGGAACGGGCAGTGAATGATCCAAGCAGTTTGTGAGAGAGTTCATGCAAGGTCCACATGCAAGGTTATTCAAGCAACAAGCAAGGATTAGTCCAGGTATAACTAGAGTGTCCAGTAACAAGCAATGGTCGGACCAAGTAGCATGCAAGAGTATCCAGTTAACAAGCAGAGGTCAGTCCAGGTGGCAGGCAAGAGTATCCAGTTAACAGGCAGAGGTCGGTCCAGGTGGCAGGCAAGAGTATCCAATAACAGGCAGAGGTCGGTCCAGGCAGCAAGCAAGAGTGTCCAGGAATCAAAGCAAGGGTTAATAAAAGCAGACAAGAATAGTCAATTACAAGCCAAGGTTGAGATTCAGTAATTCAACAATGTGAGTGCGCACCCAGCAACTAGCCACAGCTATGCTTATCACGGGTGATGACTGGGAGCACTCTGCAGGCTTAAATACAACTTTCATCCAATCGGTGGCCAGCCACAATCCGCACATCCAATCACACATCGGTAATCTACCTAGGTGTCAGCTGTAACGTCAGCTTACACCACGCTGTCAGTTGACCGTGGTCAACTGACCAATGTTGACATCTGCGGAGGGCGTACTGGGAACCCGCCCACTATAGTAGATACAAAGGTTTGAACAGAGGCACCAATGTAGAATAAAAAGTCTAAAAGCAGTTTAAAAGGAGGAAGTTGGTGGACTTGCCTCCCTCAAGGACAGACAAAGATTTGTTATTTTAATACAAAAATAACATTTAATTGTAGCTCCATTATGCAAAGCTACAATTAAATGTTATTTTTGTATTAAAATAACGAATCTTTGTCTGTTTGTCCCCGAGGGAGGTAAGTCCACCAACTTTCCCCTTTTAAACTGCTTTTAGACGTTTTTATTCTACATTTGCGCCTCTGTTCAAACCTTTGTATGTAGTCTAGTCCACCCCTAGTGGAGGAGTGATATCCCCATTTTTCCTATCTACAGAGCGCAAATTCTTATACCTGAGTGGGGTCAGGTTATAAATCTCCCCACCTGCAGTTCAAATGGTTACCTAGCTGGTAACCCACACTTGTGAGTA
Organism: Hyperolius riggenbachi; assembly: GCF_040937935.1. Classification (NCBI taxonomy): domain Eukaryota; kingdom Metazoa; phylum Chordata; class Amphibia; order Anura; family Hyperoliidae; genus Hyperolius; species Hyperolius riggenbachi. The sequence continues at coordinate 328,823,763 of NC_090648.1, read as the reverse complement.
TACCTATTATTGGTTTAATGTATTCATTTGTAACCAAACTACTACAGCATATTGGGCTCTCGGTTTCCTACTTTTGTTTTACATATGTGCCCACTATAGTGTTGAGGAGAAGCACATGATCAGCTGAGCAGCCATTTATGGTTGAGGATATCAGCAGCAGCCACGCCCACAAAGTCTGAATACTGACTCACTGAACTCTGTACTTCTAGTTCTTTGATCAACATTTTAAGACATGTTATGATTTGTAGCTGCAAAAGCCTCATTTCACACAAAAAGATCCAAGCTGGGCTTCAATGGTTGTGTCTATCCATTGGCACTTTGAGCACAAAAAAATAACTTATGGCAAGCCCTGCATGGGATGTTCCACTTACAAGATGTTGTAGCAGCAGCGTCCAATTCCTTCAGGCAAAGCTCTGCTTGAGCAGTGCATGTGACGTTCAGGTCAAGGTAATTACACTAGACTACAGAAATGCTGAGGCTAAAGCCCATCTGAACACTGAGGGCGAGTACTCATGGATGGCTGAACTGCATGCTTGTCACACAGTCCACTCGCTGATCTGCTGGGGACTGATCTACAGGAAACACCTTTGTCAAATGTCTGCATGAAAGAGTCATAGGCAGTTTTCTTGGCCAGAGCATTTCCTATTTTAGTGTAATGAAAATAAAACGGGGAGATCTATGAATTAATCTGCCCTGCTCTGAGAACTTTTTCTCACACTGATTATTTTTGTGTTGCGTGAAAGAATTGATAAATGACCCTGTAATTTACCAGTTCATAAACTGTTGAGGGCAATATTAGAAGATTATATCTGGCACTTTTTCATGATCACAATGGGAAGGGGCCTTGGTCTTAGACATTTTGTGTGTAAGTTCAAAACTGAGAATATAGGTTCATGTTCTTAATTAATATAAATAATTCTGTTTGCAGGTTCCCAGACTGGATAATCATGTTCTTTTGAGAGAAATATACTTGGATGATAACACAGTTACAACACTGAAAAATATGCCATCGTATTGGTTGCCATTGTTGCGTGTTTTTGCTATGTCAAAGAACAGGTATTTGATGAATGTTGTTTAAATATACTGACTTGATATAAAGTCATGGCCAAAATCATTGGCAGCCTTGCATTTATGTCAGAAAACACACCTTTCTCACAGCACATTGTTGCAATTGCAAATGCTTTAGTATTGTCATGTTTATTTCTTTGGTCACGCTGGAAGAACACAAATGACATTCCACACAAACCATTAAAAATGACTTGAACAAAATTATTGGCACCCTCAACTTTATACTTGGTATCCCTTTGGAAGAAATAACTGATGGTAAAGCAAATGGGAATCTAACAAAAAAAAGTTACTGAGAGGGAAGGCTCTGGGTCCTATAGAGTTCTCCCTATCCTCTCATGGTCCCCTCGTTTAAGTGCTGGCTCCCTTTATGAATCCCCTGCCATAGGAGGCTTCGGGAGCCTGAGTGCCCCGAAGACAGGCAGCTCCATACTGTGCATGCGTGCGAGAGAGAGTGCTAATGCAGGCGCAGTACGGAGCCGCCTGTCTTCGGGAGCACTCGGGCTCCCGAACACTTCCGTAAACTCCTTCAGCAGCAGAAAGCAGCATTTGACCAATCGGTCAAATACTGCTACTGAAGGAACAAGCGCTGGAGTGAGGGATCTGTGAGAGGAGCGGTAAGGCTTTAAGCCTCATCTACACGCGTAGATGAGGCTCCGATCCGGCGGCTCAATTAGCCGCCGGATCGCCTCTTCCGCGTACCCCGGATTCAATACCCGCTCGTCCCCGCGCTGCGCCACTTATCTTCCGCTCGATTCCCTGCCATTGTCCCCTAGCGGGGAACGAGCAGGGAATCGACGGTAGCAAGATCCGACCTGTCGGATCTTATCAATTGAGCCGCATCAGCGGCTCGATTGATAAGTAACATCGGAGCCTCATCTACGCGTGTAGATGAGGCTTTATAGGACCCAGAGCCTTCCCTCTCCTTAGGTAATTATCTGGTTGATTTTTTTTTTTTTATTATTATTATCATTCCAATTTTCTTTAATTTCTTGTGTGTAATAATCAATGAGTCTTTCACATCTGTCTACTGAAATTATGGGCCACTCATCTCTCTGCTCCAGGTGTTTTAGATTTGAAAGGTTTCTTCTCCTAACTACAATTTTTAGATCTCTCCATAAGTACTCTATGGGATTTAGATCTGGACTCCCTATGGCTTTTTCTTAAACCATTTTTTTTTAGTTTTTTTTATCCAACATTTAAACATTTTTGTTGTTGTTTTAACATATCATCAAACTTTCTCTTTCAATCACGTCCAGAGAATTTGGCTACATTGCCACGGGCTGTATACTTCTTTGCAATGTTATGCACAGCGGACACGGGAACATTTAGATCTCTGGAGTGGGATTTGTAGCTTTGGGATTTCTAATGCTTGTCTCTAATTTTGGTTCTCAAAACTTCAGACTATTCTTTGCTCTGTTTTTCTCCATGCTCCGTGTAGTACACACTAACAACCAAAAACAAGACTGTCCTCATTTCTTCATTTTAACTGGTTTCTAGTGAGAATAGCCATATTACCAGCAGCTGTGTATTGCCACAAGTGAGTTAATTACAAATTAAAGGAGCATCAGTTATTTTGTACGGTGCTGATGAGTTATCAATAATTTTGTCCATTGCATTTCATTTTTAACTTTTTTTTGTTCTTTAAGTCCCAGGAAAATAAATAAATAGGACAATACCAAATCATTTGTAATTGCAAAAGTTTTATGAGAGAAGTGGGATATTTTCTGACTTAAATACAAGTATGTCAATGTTTTTGGCCATGACTCTGTCATTATCAATCTTAATATGTTGATTATTTCATATCAGTTGGCCCTAACTTAAAGTAAACCCTTTTTTTTTACTGACTGAATATTATGTCAGACCAGCAACTGATATTCTTCAATTGTTGCAAGGTCATTGTTGCAAGGCAGAAGCAGCCCATTATGTATCAGGTCGGCCAATCTGTCCCTATCAGCAATATCTGCTGCTGCTACCCTGTGATTAGCTCACCTAGTATCAATTTTTACTGATCACTTTTCTGTTATTCTGAAACTTTAAAGCTGTTCTCATCCTCTTTTCCCATCAAAGGAGCAGTGCAGAAATAAACCTTACAGCTGGTGATTTGGTATTGCATTGCATGGAAAGGGGCAATGTGTTATTTGCAACCAACCAGCTGGTTGACAATACATGCGAGAGCTGCTGCTGGCCTGCCACTAAAGACTTTGCTATCATTTTGAGCTATCTAAAAAGTAGTTATCCATTAAAGGGAAACAGAAGGCTCACTATTCATTATACTTGCACACAGGCCTAAACATTTGCTCTTCACAAGTATACACAAGTACAGTATATAAGTACAATTTCAAAATTATTTGAAGTCTTGCAGTGATTTTACTTACTAGTACTGATCTGACCCCCCACCATATGACCTCACGGCCTTTTCTCCCTGTTCCTGAGCTCTGTGCAGCTACTCACGAGTGCATAGTCCTTGGGGGTCATAGCCATGCCAGTGTTTAGGATTGAGTGAGAAATGGAGGAATGCATTCTTCTTGATAAACCACACCTTTCCTGATTCAGTCCCATTATTAATTTGAGCTGTGCCAAAAATGTGTGAGGACCGCGGCCTTTGAGGACTGGAGTTCGACATTCCTCCAGTAGTGGTAGTTTAACATTGGCAATTCTAATTGTATTATTGTGAATGTAGTAGTAATATTAGAAACGTAATTGCATATACTGTACATTAGATTGAAAGCTCTTTTTAGGGACAGTTAGGGACATGAATTATTTAGTGTACTCTGTACAATGCTGATGGAGATTTGAGTTTTATACGGGCCTGGATTTACATCACATTACATTGCCTTATGGTAAATCTGGCCCTGGTTTTATATAAATGCATACTAACAAACATGGTATTTCAAAAGTATGGTACTTACATAGAAAATTATTTTAACAACGTTCAGAGTCTAGAAACCAATTTATGCATTTATTTTATGATTACAGCTTGACACATCTTGCCTCATTAAACTCCTTTATTTCTCTGGAAGATTTGGACTTGAGCAGTAATTGCGTATCAGGTATGTTTAAGAATCCATTTTAAAATGTCATTTCATTGTGTTAAAATATACCTAAAATTAACCGTATTCTTTGTATTTAAGATCTACAATCTGTGACCTTGTGGTTGGAAGGTTGTATGAGTTTAAGCAGATTGTCGCTGAACAGAAATCCATGTCTGCAAGAAGCCAGCTGGAGGTAAGATGATTCTTGGAGTGATGCTTAAATGTGAGGGATATGACTGTGTGTTAGACAGAACTAGCCCCAGGAAAGGAAGTTGGACGGGGGGGGGGGGGGGGGCACAACCCAGGGACCTTTTTATGGCGGCCCCAGCCCCAATGCATGTCTTTTTGTGCCCCATTCCTAATGCATATCTTACTCGTGTGCAAATGTATCAATGGTAGTGTAAATCAGCAATACATTTTGCAGTTATGTTAAAGTACCACTGAAGCAACTGTGAGAATAAAAAATCAAATACTCACCTATAGAGAGGGAAGGCTCTGGATCTCATAGAGCTTTCCCAGTCCTCTTACAGCAATTTTTTAACCCCATTGACATTATTATCTCAACTGGTTGAATACACCTTTAGGGATCCTCAGAAGGGTTTGGAAGCACTTGTATCCACATGTGTTTCCAAAGATTGCTCCGTACTGCGCATGCGTGAGCAGGATAATTCACCATGTCACAAAGTTCACATCATCTCACACTGGTTTCTTGAAGATGAGAATAGAGCACCTTTAGCATGTGGTTGAATGAGAGATTTGCATCATGGATGTGCAGCTGGCAAATCTGCAGCAACTATATGATGCTGTCATGTTTTGGTATACGCAACATCTTTTGGTATACGCAACATCCTCCTGCCATGTGTAGCAGCCTCCTCCTGCCATATGTAGCATCCTCCTTCTGCCATGTGTAGCATCCTCCTCCTACCATGTGTAGCATCCTCCTCATGCCATGTGCAGCATCCTCCTCATGCCATGTGCAGCATCCTCCTCATGCCATGTGCATCCTCCTCCTCCTTCCATGCGTAGCATCCTCCTTCTTTTATGTGCAATATTCTCCTTCTTCCATGTGCTGTATCCTTCGTCCATTTGCAGCATCCTCCTTCTTCCATGTGCAGCATCCTCCTCCTTCCATGTGCGGCATCCTCCTTCTTCCATGTGCAGCATCCTCACTAGGCTAAGACATGTGTGGTCTTTGCAGAAATCTGGCTTTTTAAAATGTATAGATTTGTACCCAGAATTGAGATTTAACCACTTGGACAAGCCGGCATATTAAAATATCCTGCTGGAGCCTCTTAACGGCTCCAGGACGGTTTATACGTTAAACAGTTCTGTGCGCGTGCCTACGTGTGCCCGCACATTTCTGGGCGCGTGCACGTGACTCTTACCCGGACATTAGTAAAACTAAAAACACAACATAGAAAAAAATACATATTTATTTCAAAATAATATATTGTCACCATACTTTGTACTAGGGACATAATTCAAATCTTGTGATAACCAGGACAAATCGGCAGATAAAATGTGTGGGTTTTATGTACAATAGCAGTGTTTATATTAAAACTATAGGGGATGAAATTGGAGAAATAGTTTATTTTTTAATTTTTTTGTTTGTTTTTTCATTTAAAATGCATAGAAAATAAAGTAATTACTGAAAACATATATCCACTCCAAAACGCCTAATTGGTGGAGAAAAAAACAAGATATAGAGCATTTTGATTGTGATTAGTAGTGATTAAGCTATTGGCAAATGAAAGGGATGAGCACTGAAAGGTGAAAATTGCTCTTGTCCGTTAGGGTAAGTAGCAGTAGGGTATTGTACCCACTATGCCAAATTACAGGGGGACCCCACAAAAGGCTGCAGGATGGCACTTAATAGGATGGTTAACAGATTGCCTGCAAACATCAGACTACATGTAAGGACCCTTATCCCTGAAGAGCCTAGAACAGCCTGCTTTTACATGCTTCCCAAGATCCACAAAGAGGGAAACCCAGGCAGGCCCATAATCTCAGGGAGCGGAACTCTTACAGAGAACATCTCAGGGTGGCTGGAAAACATCTTGAAACCTCTTGTCTGTAAAAAAACCCAGCTACTTACAGGATACCACCCACCTCCTGAACAAACTGACAGCCATCGGCCCAGTACCTGAGAGAACCATACTGGCCATGATGGACGTGGAGTCCCTGTACACGAACATTCCCCATGATGATGGTATTGCGGCCTGCCGTAAATATCTTCAGGGTCAGGGCATACCTGTAAAGCCTATTACTGGACTGATCAAATTCATTCTCACTCATAAGTATTTCACTTTTGGACAGGACCTCTATTTACAGCAGATGGGCGTGGCAATGGGTTCGCGATTCGCTCCACAGTATGCAAATCTATTCATGGCCAAAATCGAAGAGGAATACCTCAATGCATGTGGCATAAAACCCTTGGCCTACTTCTGCTTCATTGATGATATTTTAATCATCTGGTCCGCAAGTGAGGATGATCTTCTCCAGTTCCACAGGAACTTCAATGCCTTCCATCCTACAATCAAATTGAAACTTGCCTACTCTGACACAGAGATTAACTTTCTGGACACCACCATATACATCAGGGGTAACAACATACAAACCTCTGTGTATCGCAAACCTACAGACCGTCCCACATACCTAAGATATGACAGTTTTCATCCCAAGCACATTAAGAACTCTATAATTTACAGCCAAGCTATAAGGTACAACCGGATTTGTTCTGACAGGATGGACAGAGACAAGCACCTGGATCACCTTAAAGAGGAACTCCAGTGAAAATAATGTAATAAAAAAAGTGCTTCATTTTTACAATAATTATGTATACATGATTTAGTCAGTGTTTGCTCATTGTAAAATCTTTCCTCTCCCAGATTCACATTCTGACTTGTATTACATGGTGACATTGTTACTGTGGGCAGATTATGGAGCTGTTTCTAGCTGGTCTGGCTTTAACAGACAGCTATTTCCTGTCTGAACATTGTTACATTGTGACAGTTTGCCCAGAGTACCGTACGGTACCAGAGCCTCTTGTGGGAGGGGTTTCAGCACAAAATCAGTCATACAGCGCCCCCTGATGGTCTGTTTGTGAAAATCATTATTTTTCTCATGTAAAAGTGGGTATCAGCTACTGATTGGGATAAAGTTCAATTCTTGGTCGGAGTTTCTCTTTAAGAACACTTTCATTAAACAAGGTTACAGTCCTCCCATGGCTGAGGCCCAAATCAGGAAAGCCAGCAACATCCCCAGGACTGAACTCCTGAAATATAAGCAAAACCAGAAAGAGGAACGTGTCCCTTTGGTTGTCACCTACAACCCACACCTGGAAATCTTAAGGAGGATTGCTAAGGAACTTCATCCCATTTTACACAAGGATCACAGACTGAGAACGATATTCCCTAAACCTCCACTCTTGTCATATCGGCAACCACACAATCTAAAACAGATGATTGTCAGGAGCTCTTTGAATAGGCCTCAACAAAACGGAACATCACCCTGCCGACAAAAAATATGTGGGACCTGCAGACACATTTACTCCACTGACAGGGTAACGATACCAGGTTCACAACAGGAGTACAGAGTACAAGGTAAATTTTTCTGTGCGTCCACCAATCTGGTATATCTGATCATGTGTGCTAAATGCCCCAATGGTATGTACGTGGGAGAAACTGGACAAACACTGCGCAAACGTATGAATGGACACAGGCACACTATTAATGATACCAAATCTGGACTCCCAGTTGCTACACCCTTTCGGTCCAACAGACACAGCATGGATGATCTTCGTGTCACTGCCCTGAAGGGCGGCTTCAAAACGTCAAATGACCGATTAATAGCAGAAACAAAATGTATAAATTAGTTCAAAGCTGTGCAGAAGGGTTTGAATAAGGACAACAACTTTCTATATTGGTATGAGATTGATGATATATGAACTGTCTCAGCCACTCTAGCTGAACTTGTGAACTAAGAATTTACGATACCTCTGGGTCAATCCTAAATACCAGGTCTGTGAGCAATGGAGTAAACAAGGATCCTTATCTTACCCCATTTAGATGGTCTGTTTGTATTAAGGCATCTTAATGACGTATTTATGCTTGAAAAAAATATCTGTTTTCCCTTTTGATGTTGCATGTATATAAGCTGTCTGTACCACCAGCTTGCAAACTAACAGGATGTGAACCTGACGAAGGCTGCAAGGCCGAAAGCTTGTTTATTCTTATTCATTTGTAGTTAGCCAATAAATGGTATCATCCTGATTTAAAACTTCTTGCCGTTAGGGTAAAAACCCCTTTGGGGTGAAGTGGTTAAACTTTGTTGCAGTTATATAAATACAAGTTAGGGCTGTAATCTCAAGAGTATTACAACCTGGCTTTAATTTTCCATTCTATAGCTTTATATAATATTTTGTGGTATATTGCAGCTGATGGAAAAATTTAAAATGTTTATAGTCCCAAACTGCCGGAAGAAAATGCAAATATTGCTTTACCACTACCACGAAAAATTATAAAATTTCAAATACATGTGTATGCATATGTATAAAATGTACATTTTTTCCAGAGGAAAATTCTTTATAAGTGCGCTATAAATTAATTTTCTACTATGTTGCCATCATAGAGATCAAAAATCACTATCAAAAATGTTAATGTTTTAAGGCCTCTTGCACACTGCAAGTGATTCCGATTCAGATTCCGCTTTTTAATCAGTTTTTACATCCGATTCAGATTCCGATTTGCAGTGTGCAGGGAGCAAACTGCAAATCGGAATCTGAATCGGATGTAAAAACTGATACAAAAAAGCGGAATCTGAATCGGAATCACTTGAAGTGTGCAAGAGGCCTTATAGCGATTTTTTTGCACTAAACAACCAGCATCATGGAATGTGATTTTGGACCCTGCATTCCCTGAATGAAATAGCTCCAAAAATGCTGCAGGCACTAAAATTGCAATTTCAACAAAGCACTTCGGTAGAATCAACGGCATAGGCCTACGTTAACAAAGTGCTTTTGCAATTGCCAGAAATTCCTTTTGTGGGCACTGGGCCTTACAGTAGGCAGTTAACATCTGACAGATCTGGCGTGTTTTGGACCAGTCTATCTCCTGATGGGGGAGTTTTGGGGTCTTCTTTATCTTTAAAAGCACTCACTGAAAAGCAGTTGCTGAGTCCAACTGCCAAAATAGTGTGCAGCAAGTAGGGAGGTCGGCTGGTGTCTTTGTATAGATCCTTTCCATAGAGTGCTTTTGTAAAAATAAAGGAAAAACTTAGCATCCCCCATGAGAAGATAGACTAGTCCAAAACCTGACATATTTGTAAGAATTTTACTGCTTACTGTAAGTGGCAGCAGCATACAAGAAAATGAATTTGTAGTGCATTTTACTCTGGGACAAATATACGGTAGTTCTGTATGTGTACGCATTTATTTAACATTTTTCATAATAGTTGTCCTTTAATTTTAAATCTCATAAAACATAGCTTTTAAGTTTTACAGAGTTTGTGAATTTATTTTGGGTTTGCAATTTATTACCTGTATGTTTCATCTTTGACCACCAGATGTCAGTATTGTACCTTATTATCTCAATTTATATTGCCAGCCTTTTAGACATTTTATTCCTGGTTTATTATACTTTGTTAAACCAGCAGATGGCACTTCCTTCATTTTTAATGAATTGAGTACATATCTCAAAACCAACATCTTCAATATCCTTCAAACATTCAAACATTTCAGTTATATTATACAGTTAGACTTGGAAGCAGTGTATGTCTCAAGGCAGTCTGTTCATTGAAGGATATTTTTTCCAGTATATTTTTGTTTTTTTTTCCTAAGGGATATGTTTCTAAATAAATCACAGTGTCTCTATGCTATGTCCCGCAGTATGGTATGAAATTATCAGGCTTCAAGAAGAGATTCAATAATAAATTATATATATGTGAAGTTATGTTAACAATACATAACACAGCAAGTTAAAGGTTTTAAACTTATTACAGGTGACCACTGTAAGAACTTTAGGCTAAATGTTTTTTATACCGTAGTTGCTAAACCCATTTATAGTTGCCAGATATTTGCAAAATTAAAACAAAACTGTGCTTTAAAAGAGATTGAGCACATTTTTTCCTGGCCTTCTCCCAAGTCCACCATTTCCAGATATTGAAACTTTTGCAGGCCTTTAAAAAAAGTACATTTCAGAGCCCTTCTTGGGCCCCTAAATTAACCCCCCCCCCCCTCCCAAAAAAAAAAAAAGCTCCGGAAGCTCACAAAATCTCCAGGCAGTGGTTTTCCGTCACCTAGTTCCTATGTCTAAGAGTATGTCTACAATAGCAACTCGCTCACCCTCCTATTCTGTCCAATGGGTATTGTGGAAAAGGGTGGGGATGGTCTGTCAGTTGTCCCCTATGAAAGATAATTATGGCCTAAGTGGGGTGATGTTTCTTTATGAAGTGGAGGACCCTTTTGGGTATGTATAGGGGTTTTAGTGGACAATCTTTTGAGACACAGGAATTGAGGGCTGAAATGCACAGTCATTACCCACAGTCATTACCATACCCGTTTGATACTTTTCTTAGATGACCATCTGCTTCAAGAAAGATCTTTCTTAAGCTCAACACACACCATGCAATCTTGGTTGTACGGATTTACCAAATCTATGTAGTATAAGGGCCAACAGATTGAAAATACCTTGAATGATTGATTGGATAAGCTCTTATACTACATGAAAGTGGTAGGATTGAACAACCAAGATTGTATGGTGTGTGTTGAGCCTTAATCAGATTGAAATTTCTTTCTCATTCAAATATTCAGTCCATTGGGTTGGATTGTTTTAGCCACACTTGAAGACAACCTTTCATTTACGGCTTCACTTCTGCAACAGGGCCCTGTTCTGCAGTGTCTGTTGAATAGTCTTAAGATGGTGGGCTGTTTGATAGTCTACTATCTACAGCCTATGACTCTCTTAAGGTATGGCTGCTACAGTGACTTACATAACCTGATATCCTGACTCATTGCTGCAGGTCCTGACTGTCTTGTACTAACTAGTAAACCTAATGGTTTTGGGAAGAGCATATGAATATTGCCTGCCCTGCCATTTGACACAAGCTTGCAGCTAGTAGTTGGCTGACTATCACAGTGGGGTAGTGGATAGGTGGAAAAGGTTGGACTGGTAGCACTAGTGTTAGACGTCCTCTTAGGTAAGTAGCTATCGCAGTCCGCATCTTATGCTACTAGCGATGTCTTGCTCATGATACATGTTCATCAGCTATGTTGCCTGTACGCCAGTAACATTATATAGTTTGCATAAAGTCCATTAAAGTTAACGTGCACTGCCTGTGAAAGTTACGTATAATGGGGTTTGGTAAATATACCCCATGTACCAATCCTACTTAGACCTTCCCTGTAGTCACTTTCTAATTGCAATAGTTACTACACTGCACTGATGGATCTCCTAAAAACTAAAAGGGGCTTTTTAAACCTTTGTGATTAAACTGGTGTTTTGTGGCTGTGCAAACACTTATGCCCCTTCCACAATTGCATTGCAGCACATTACCCTGTTTTTTTGCTGGGTAAAGCAAAGGCAATGCAAGTAAATGTTTAAATGTTTTTTGGGGTTTTTTTTAAACATGTTTTATTTTTTATTTTTTTCTCACAATGATACAAAAGTATTGGCTACAAGCCGTGACAAAGCACAATTGTACAGATCCAAACTACAAGCCACCTAAACCCCGTCCAGAAGGTCCTATTCTAGATCCTACCTAACCCTCCTAAACCATCAGTTCCAGCTTCTTGGAAATAAGCTATATATGTCTTCATGGTACTTTGAGTTTCCCTAGTTTTTCCTGAAAGTACATCATTGGATACCCTTGCAGGTATTTTGTACTCTCACTGCATCACGTTGTGCCGTAAGCTTCTGAGCCACCTGCTGAGCCGACACAAAGTCTGCAGCGTCTTACCAAATGACATCTAGGGTGACACGGTGGTAGAAGTCATTGGAGTTAATGGGGGACGCAGGAATTTTATCGATGTGAGAGCAGTATGGTGTGGCACGCATGCGCAGACCACAAGAATCCCAGCGACGTACTTCCTGCCCAGCAGGAGCATCGCATCACCACTGCAACTACAAAAATAAATAAGTGTAAAATTGGCCTCCAAATATAGCAGAGAAAGTTCAAAAGGCCATCCATTTAGCTTTACTGAATCTGAGTGGGATGTTAAACCTAACTCAGAATTCAAACTGACGCAGGTTCTATCCACACCTATTTTTTGCCACGCTTCGCGCGCCGCAGGTTATAGCCACACCCATTTAGCGGCCCGCTATTGCAATTTTGCACAGGAGCCCACTGCTGGCTGTGTCCGCCACTGCTTCTGACTATAATACTTTAAGCCATAGACTCCAAACAAGCACACAGATTGGTTGCTCTGACTGAAGTCTGACTATATTAGCCACATGCTTGTTTCAGGCATGTGATTCAGACAGCCAAATAGATCAACAGGACTGCCAGGGAACCGGTATTGTTTAAAAGGAAATAAATATGGCAGCCACTAGGTGCCTCTCACTTTAGGTTCCCTTTAAATGGAAGCTTTGACTCTTATAAAATAGATGCCTTATATATAGCATGACATAACAAGCCTTTTTGCATATGAATTTTGTTAAAAATTACATATATGGTACATGAAAATATACCGCAAAGTACAATTGTGCTTTCTTAATGTGGAAGAAATTTGTAATGCCAAAAAATCACTTCAGGATACTGGATGATCTGTGGAGATTGTTCTTTTATACCTTTCTTGATGTATTCCTTACGACATCGTAATGGAGTGATTCACATGCATGCACTATTAGTATAGGCTCTTGCATATGGAGAAGTGAAACTTGAAAATTCAAGGTAAACTTACGGAGGCATTGGAGCCAAAAGTAATCCGCGCCTTCAAAAAAAAATTACTGTTGGCTCTGATACCTCTGCAGGTGGGACCTAGAAGTCCAGTCTCCACCAATGCCTATGCACTACAGTCCTTGCAGCCAATCCAGGAGGAGGAGTTGTCTGTCAAATTAGCCACAGCTGGGGTCTTGCACTGCAAGGGCACTAGACCAGGAAGTGCCAGAAGACGGGACTCAGAGCATGCCGGTGCAGCGTTTGATCAAATTACACTGCAGCGGCTGAAGACGGAGGACTCCCGCTAGTTGCACCAGTAGCAGGAAGATGGGACAGAAGACGGAGCTCGGAGCATGGTCAGGCTGGTGCTATGTTTTTAGGAGGAGCAGATGGAGAAGGAGCGCTGGCTGCATATGTAACAACTGCGTCTGCTGCGCCCTGCAATCATCGATATGCTACATTTAGAATATAAGACACACTCACTATTTCTGCCCCCTTTTGGAGGAGCAAAAGTGCATCTTATAGTCCCAAAAAATACAGTATACAATTTGCCAGTTTAGACAGTTCACATGTATTCTATTTCTACTGTACATTTAGCTGTCTGAGTCTAGCCTTAAAATGACATTTTATTGGTATTCAGTAATAGATTTTACATTGCTTATATATTCCTAATTAATCTATTACTGCTATACTAGTGTGACCCTTAGGGAGCTATAAACAAAGATTGTGCTGGAGCTTAGTAGCTTTACTATGTACAATAAACAGCTTCCAGACAGTACATTTTTTATTTCATGTCTATATATGTTATAGTGTTTCCTGAAATAAGGTTTTACAGGCATCAGACAAGGAACCTTTCAATTTATTATTAAAGTTTAAGTAATGTCAGTCTTTGGGAAAACTAACTTAATACAGCCTAAAGTAGGAGTGCTGTAATAAAGTTATGATTTAAATATTTGTACTGATTAATTGGGATGTCAGACAGTAAAAGTTAAACAGTGCAATGTTTGCTTAATGACTTGGGATTTGCTTCATAAACATTGCACCCTTATGAAGTTGCTGTTAATTTTCAGGTTTTCATCTGATTATGTTCCCAGAGGAGCAATGATCTGATTTAACTGCCAATTTTCAGTATTAGAAGGAAAGAGCTCCTGTGTGCTAATGTAAAGGGCTTGTTTTTTGTCAAACTTGACTGCTGACTACTTACTTTACAGCACCACATGCACTATAAAACTCAATGCCTTGCCTGAAAAAGTTTAGAATTGTAGAGTTATAAACTGTACATTTTTTCCCACTGCTAATGATAGTAATGGCTGTAGTTGTAGTCTGTAAGCATATTCTATGGATGAAAGATTAAGCTTTTTTGCCCAGTTATTAGTACAGGAAGTTCTAACTTTAGGCCAGAATTGTGCTTTAATTTAATTTGTATAATTTTAAACAATAAATTCAAGGAGGAGCCAATAAAAAAAAAATTCCATCTGCATGATTGGACCATCTTATACTAGCTCAGCTGTGACTGCCAGTACAGGTCATATCTAGAGTTGTTCCGAACGGTTCGGCCACGAACATATTCGCGCGAACATCGGTGGTTTGCGTTCGCGTCAAAACGCAAGCTTTATGGCAAGTTCAACCCGCCCCCATACTACATCATTGGGCTAAACTTTGACCCTCTACATCACAGTCAGCAGACATCACAGTCAGCAGACACATGACAGCCAATCAGGCTGCACTCCGTCCTGGAGCCCCCCCCCCCCCCCTTATATAAGGCAGCTGCGTTGGCCATTATCTCACTCGGTGTTGTTGCAGTAGTGAGAGAAGGGAGAGAGTTGCTGCAGAGATTAGGGAAAGCTTAGTTAGGCTCTTGTAGCTTGCTCCTAGCTGATATTTGTTGTTGAAAAGCACCACAAAAAGAGCTCTTTTCAGAGCTAATGTTCTTGTGAAGTTTTTTTTGTGTGTGTGTGTGTGTGGCCCACTGACACTGCATATACAGCCCTGTGTGTCGCAGCTGGCCCTTGCTAATTGCTGTATTGTGCAAGGTCCAGCACATTCAGTGCCTACCTTTTTACTGCACCTGTGTGTGACAGCTGCACATTTGTAATACCAGTCCAACCGTGCATACCTGTTGATGTTCACTGCACCTGCGTGACAGCACGCAGTGTTATATTATACCAGTCACTGCATAACTGTTCACTGCACCTGTGTGTGTGAGACAGCTGCACATTGTATTGTGTAATTCCAGTCTGTGCATACCTGTAACTGCACCTGTGACTGACCGCACATTGTATTATATACCAGCAGTCAGTGCATTCATTTTCACTGGACCTGTGTGTGTGACAGCTGCACATTGTATTGTGTAATACCAGTCCGTGCATACCTGTGACCGCACATTGTATTATATAGCAGCAGTCACTGCATACCTTTTACTGCACCTGTGTAACTGCACATTGTTGTACCAGCAGTAACTGCAACCTTTTCACTGCACCTGTGTAACTGCACATTGTTGTATTAGCAGTCACTGCAACCTGTTCACTGCACCTGTGTAACCGCACATTGTTGTACCAGCAGTCAGTGCAACCTGTTCACTGCACCTGTGTAACCGCACATTGTTGTACCAGCAGTCACTGCAACCTGTTCAACCGCACATTGTTGTACCAGCAGTCACTGCACCTGCACCAGGTGGATTCCTGAATTTTTAAGGCCGCTGCTAGCAGCAGCCACTATAATAATTTTTCTGGTGCGTGTACATGCCTGCCTAATTTTTTCTGGCTGCAGCTGCACTGCCGCTGCAACAACAAAACAAAAGGCATGTACATGTGTGTGACAATGGATGATTGAATTAGGACTGCAGACTCTAATGTACAGTACTGTATTTGTTGTCCCATAGAGAACTCACCTGCCCCCCACGCTCTGGAGACATCAGAGATACACCTTATCAGCCTAAGGCCATTCACTATTTAGGCTGCTGAGTGGTTGGCTCTCAGCAGGAGGCAGACAGCTAGGCACCTGAGAGCAGAGCTGGTTTCATGTTTGTAACTCATGGAAAGGAGTTGGATTGTGTCTGGGGAAGGGAGAACAGCTCCCAGAATCTGTGGTGAGCCAGGAGAAGTCCCCATGCGGCTAGGACCCAGAGAGGGTTTGCTGAACTTAGTGTCCTGAGGCCCTGGACTGTGGACTGGTGTATCTCACCCGCATCTGGTCGTGTAGACTTGTCGGATGTCTACTGGATATTGGGACTGATGAGAACTGCATCTATTGGGACTGTTGGGATCTGTTGTGCACCTCTTGGACACCTTCTATTGGTGGAGTTACTGGAACTTTGGGACTTATGTTGCTTTGCCTGCGAAGCTGGGAATTGTGACTGCTTGGTAGGGGGAATCTGTGACACTCCCTTGTGGATTATATAGTAATATTGTGAACTTTTTGTGTGAACTGTGTGACCAATAAATGCCCCGCCAGTCGGGTTTTTTTTTAATCTGCCGCTATACACTGTGTCTCTGGGCTCTGTGGTCTCGGAACCGTCACAACTGGTTGGCAGTGGTGGGGTCAGAGCACAGTAGTTGGCAGACGAAGACTTGACCATCATGGAGGATAATTGCTTATCTGAATACCAAAACTGGACAGTCGCCAGTCTACAAGAGCGAGCCAGAGAGCTGGGACTGAGCTATAGAGGACTCCCTAAGGGCCAGCTGGTGGCCAGTCTGGAGAAAGCTGAACAGCAGAGATGTGAGGCTACAGAGACATCCCTAGCAGCACCAGCGATCAGCAGGTCAGAGGCACCTCCACAGACTGGAAAAATTCAGTGGGTCATATGGTATGAGGAGGAGATGGCAATTCTAGGAGATGATGCAACGCTAGAAATGAAAACTGCTGCTATCCGTAAGGCCCAACAGAGACAGGAGCTCGAGGCTACTCGGAACCACGAGCTAGCCACTGTGTCCATATCAGCGCGCAGAGAGACCCCAAAAATCTCTCGCAAGAACTTTAAACCATTTGTTGAAATATTGGGAGATGTTGATGGGTTCTTTCAGGACTTTGAATTGCAGTGTGAACTACTGGATGTTCCCTCTATGTACTGGCCTTGTCATATTGTGTGGCTGCTGGAGGGGGGTGCTGCAGAAGCATACCGCATGCTGGATCCAAGAGAAAAGCGCAACTATGTGGCGATCAAGCAGGCAGTATTGGATTATTATGCTATAACGCCTGATGCTCACAGGAGCCAGTTTCGGAGCACCCCTTGCAACCTGGAAAACTCTTTTTTAAAATTTTTGCTCATAAGATTTCACAAGCATGCCGCCGTTGGCTGGAAGGAGAGCAAGCCTTTACCGCAGAGCAGATTATTCAAGTGTTTCTAATGGAGCAATTCTTCTCCAAGTGCCCATCTGAAGTCCGTGAGTGGGTGCGAGAGAGAAAACCAGGTACCCTGGATGAGGCTGCAGCCTTAGCAGATGAGGCACTGACTATCAAGCCACACTGGAGAAAGATGTCAGCAGAGGCACCCATAACAGGTAACACACCTCCCCAGGGAGCCCAACTGTACTGCCCCCCACATCGCCGAACACAGACTTCTTCAGCCCTAACTCCCTCTACCCATCCTGTGGTTACCTCACCTTCTTTGCCCTATATGCCACAATCTCGATCTGCCCCAAACCCTCGGCAGCGTCACTGCTTTGGTTGTGGACAGCTGGGGCACTTTCAGGCTAACTGTCCCCTGAGAAGGAAAAATGCATCACTTGGGGTCCCAAGGGCTATTCATTATATGGAAGTACCACAGAACTCAGAGGAACGAGACAGGTATCCAGTCATACTAGATGAGGGTGCAGCTTTAGATCACAGAACACAGTCTTCTCCAGGGCCAAGTCCATCCACCCATCCTGCAGTTACCACACCCCCTTTGCCCTGTACGCCACGACTTCAGTTGCCCTGACACCCTCCACAGCGTACCTGCTTTGGCTGTGGACAACTGGGGCATGACCAGGCTTACTGTCACCTGGGAAGGAGGAATGCATCACCTGGGGCCCCAAGGACTAGTGATTATGTGGAAGTACCTCAGAACTCAGAGGGACTGCCACCTCTGCAAGCTGAATGGCTCCAGGATTCAACCCCTGGCCTCTATGGGGTGCAACCCCTGGTCTCTCCTTCCATTAAAGTCCACCAAAATTACCTTCAGGAAGTCTTTGTGGATGGTAATAGAGCTGTTGGCTTTCGAAATTCTGGGGCATTTCTTACAATTGTGGATCCTAAACTAGTGCAGCCTGAGGCCATCCAGGCTGGGAAGAACTTGGTGATTCAACTGGCTGGAGGCGCACAACAATCTATACCAAGGGCTCGGGTCACTTTGGACTATGGCTTTGGGCCCCAGAATTGTATTGTAGGTGTGATGAGTGGCCTGCCTGCAGATGTACTTCTGGGAAATGATGTTGGTGGTCTCCATTGCTACTTTGTTGGTACAGTTACAAGAGGTCAGAGCCCACACAGGGGCATGTACCAGCACTGGGACCTGTGAAGGTCTTCCCTGGTACATGCCTAAGAGGGGAGGGGGAGAAGTTGTGACAATGGATGGTTGGATTAGGACTGCAGACTCTAATGTACGGTACTGTATCTGTTGTCCCATAGAAAACTCACCTGCCCCCCACGCTCTAGAGACCTCAGAGATACACCTTATCAGCCTAAGGCCATTCACTATTTAGGCTGCTGAGTGGTTGGCTCTCAGCAGGAGGCAGACAGCTAGGCACCTGAGAGCAGAGCTGGTTTCATGTTTGTACCTCATGGAAAGGAGTTGGATTGTGTCTGGGGAAGGGAGAACAGCTCCCAGGATCTGTGGTGAGCCAGGAGAAGTCCCCATGCGGCTAGGACCCAGAGAGGGTTTGCTGAACTTAGTGTCCTGAGGCCCTGGACTGTGGACTGGTGTATCTCACCCGCATCTGGTCATGTAGACTTGTCGGATGTCTACTGGATATTGGGACTGATGAGAACTGCATCTATTGGGACTGTTGGGATCTGTTGTGCACTTCTTGGACACCTTCTATTGGTGGAGTTACTGGAACTTTGGGACTTATGTTGCTTTGCCTGCGAAGCTGGGAATTGTGACTGCTTGGTAGGGGGAATCTGTGACACTCCCTTGTGGATTATATAGT